>NC_057813.1:246276426-246368926 GCF_018294505.1 Triticum aestivum
TTAATTTCGCCAGAGCAAGCTGACATATTCCTTTACATGTTTTCAGACTTCACCTGAGAAGTTCATCGACACACTGAAGCTGATGGAGCACCGATATGGAGCAAAAGATTTTGAAACAAGCAAAGACATAAGCTTGTTGCCACCAGGAACATTCTACCTTACAAAAGTTGATTCAATGTACAGGAGGTTCTATGAAAAGAAAACCGATGGCATCGTTGATGGCAAAATCAAGTGCAGCAATGGCATTGCGAATGGTCACTAGTGGCATATCATCAGATACTGTTAGTTCACCTTGCATTTTATTAGCCATCACCCGTACAATTTGTTGTATTTATCTCTAGAATTCCCAGTTTAGCTCAGTTTCAAATAAGCCTATTCTCTAAAGTTGTTTCCCCCACACTCTTCAGCTTATTTTTTGTGTTGAGCTGAACTGAAACCTTCGTGTAGTACAAGCATTCTTGTTTTCCTCTAGCTTGCTACCTTTGATTTGATTGTTTTGTTGCTATTGACCACGTACTGTTCTGTGATATTATCAATGAATTGTGGCAGTAGGCATTGAGCACTATTGTATCATGTGTTTTACTGAGCACTTGTATTCTACTTCCTCCGTTCCTAAATATAAGTCTTTTTAGAGATTTCAATAAGAACTAGATACGGATGTATATAGATATATTTTAGAGTGTAGATTCACTCATTTTGCTCCGTATGTAGTCCGTATTGAAATCTTCAAAAAGACTTATATGAGTGTAGATTCACTCATTTTGCTCCGTATGTAGTCCGTATTGAAATCTTCAAAAAGACTTATATTTAGGAACGGAGGGAGTGTGTCTAAGAGCAATTCTAGCAGAATTGTCATATGAGCAGTCACCATAATGCATATGGATCGAGCTCCATATGGATTTGAAGGCTGTGGTGGCTGTGTGCAAAAGTCGCTTATTGTCTTTTCCGGGTTTTTTTGGCTGTATTAACTCAATAATCACACCCAATTTGAGTGATTAAAACACTAATTTGAGATAACATTGCATTACAAAGTTACATAGGGTAAATTAGCGACATCTTCGTACTAATAAACTTATGACTTTTTATGTTTTGGAAGAAGCAATGGATGCTCCCCACCACGGCGATGGTGAATGATGTGCACGCGGCGCATGCATATGTGACGAGTCCACTTGTCCTCTACATGTGGTGGTGTGATGGTCTCACGACCTTGTCTTCGTTCCATTCTTGTCACTGAGGTTGGGGAGACCCATATGACGTGATTCGTCTCGGTGAATGTCATCATATCCATGTTGATTTTGCACAATCTAATGTGCTCCCACTTCGTTGCCAAATCAGATTGTGGCTCATTGTAATGGAGCCAGATGACGCGGTCGCTCTCCTTTGCCAACACCTGCCTCACAATGGTGTCCTTGAAGATTTGCCTGACAACGGTCGCTCATCCTATGCCTCCTTGCGAGTGAGACAACGGTGATATGAGCCGCGTGGGCGCGGCTTGTCTTGCCCATATGGGATCTACACGTAGCTGTGCTTGATATCCCATACAATGTCGTGTGTTTTGAGATCTCAGTTCGGCCACTCATTGAGGAGGGCGGGTTCCTCCACGGCGGCCTCTTGCAAATCACGTCGATCCCATTCCTCCTCGACGATAAGGGTAACCTCCTCCTCTTCCTCCCCGTCCAAAATCTGATCCTCCTTCAAGAGCGGCACCCTGCCTGGCCACGAGGGAAGCGACATGACAACGGGAAGGAAAGTGAAGGTTGTAGGCGGCGAGGATATGATCTATTCAATGCTAGCGACACCTTTTTATAGCCGCGGGAAACGTGGCGGGGATGACCATTGGCGTGGAAGGTTGAGGAGGGAGGTGAAACTTCCCTCCCTTGCAAGTGATTGGCAAATGGAGTGCCCTCCAACCCAATGCCTCACAACCTCTAAATATGGAGGCTTGCGGGCTCAATTTGAAGCTCCGTCCATAAATTCTGACGACCAAGGGTGGTACGGCGACTCTGTTTTTTTTTTTTTGAACAAAGGAAGGCACCAACTGGTGCCAATTCATTCAGCTCAACGTCATAGTACATAAAGAGGTACAAGATCTGCCAAGAAATGGGAAAGAAAGAGCAGCAGAATCTGAGAAGCTAGAGCTGAAAAGAAGTCCTTGAAGACAGCAAAGGAGCAAGAATCCCCGCTGATGAACAACATGACCAAAATGCCAAGGCAGTCAAAGGAGAAAAGAACATGCTCTACTAATCTGACAGATACAGAGAAGATGAAGCAGCAATTAGATCGAGATAGAGATTAAATGCAGCATCATCCCCTATCTTCACTTTTGTGCACCCTCTAAATCGCCCTGTAACTTCCCCAAAGTTTCTGATCATATCCTGCAAAAACACAAAAGAGGTTCTTTGCATCTCTAGTAGTCCAAACCCATGATAGCTTTAAGGCCCCTGTAGCTGAAAAACTTAAAGAGCAAACACAACATAGCAGCGTAAATAGGAAAGAGGCCTGAAACCAAAATACAAAGAACTAATAGCAGTGAACAGTGTGTAACTTAACACCAGGAATTTGAAGATTTGATATGAGGGACACAACATGACAGGATATAGAAGAGTGGTTTTGAGCAAAACAACAAACTTGAGTGTTCCCAGTAGATCTAAAAACCTGTTGCGCAAGATCATGAGCAATCCCATTAATTTCTCTCGAAATATGAAACACCTTAGGATGCAAAGCAGAAGTGTGTTTAAAGAAGATGGCCAGATCCTTTCTAATATTCCAAGGAATAGAGGAATCCAAGGTGTTTCTCAGAGCAGCACACTTAGCAAGAGAAAGATAGTCAGTTAAAAAAATTGGATGAGCAATATTAAGCTGAGAGGCAATATGAGCAGCAGAAGTAAGAGCAATGGCTTCAGCTTGCAAAGGAGTAGAAGTAGACGAAGCCGAGGCTTGAACTTGAACATTGATTTCTCCTTGGTCAGATGGAATTGAGATGAAAATTCCAACACCTGTGGCAACCTCTCCTTGTGGAAGGCCAGGGACTTTATTTGATCTGAAAGCTGCATCAGAAAATATTTTCGGTCCAACAATTAACAAATCAGACTTAAGAGTAGTACCTTGCAAAGGAACATGATTGCCAATAGAATGTTCACCTTGAACCTGCTGTTGCTTATTACAAAGGCATGAAAGAACACCATCAAAGTCCAAATTTAAAGCAATAGCTGCAATATTAACTTGGTAAGGAAGTGCTTTCTTTCTATCAAAAAGAAAATCATTACGTGCTTTCCAAAGGCACCACAGAAAATTGAGGATATTTGGAATAGAACCATTTGGGTGGTCCATTTGAATGAGAGCAATAAGCACTGAATGCATCGTAGAATGGCCTTGAAGTAAAACTTCAGATCTGAGAAACCAAGGAGAGGAAAACCAGGCCACACGAGCAAAATGACAAAGGAAGAAAGGATGAAACTCATCCTCCTGCTGACCACATCGACAACATATCTGAGAAATGTGAATCGAGAAACGACCAGCACGCAAGCCAGTAGGTAAAGCCTTTCTAAGTAATCTCCAGGCAAAAGTTTGCACCCTAGGAAGCATAGTTTTTTGTTTCCAAATCAACTTAAGAAGATTTTTCAAATCCAAGGGAATAGCAACAGGCACATTTCTGGGATTAGTATAAATCTGCTGCAAATTAAGCTTGTAAGCAGACTTTGCAGAGCAAATGCCATTAGGAGTAAGATCCCAACAAAGCAAATCCGGTCCATCATCATCAATAATATCAGTTTTAACAATGAGAGAAGCAATAGGCTGCCGAAAAAGCGAGAAAACAAAGTCCTGATTCCAAGTTTTTTGCCCCGGAAGCCAGAGATCTCTAACTAAAGAGGGATAACTAAAGCCAGCTTGCTGTGGAATGAGATGATCATGGATAGTATCCCAATGAGCACACCAAGGCATGCTCCAAATTGTAATGCTACCTTGAGTTAATTGATAGAAAGAATGAGCCTTAAGATTGGGTAACATTTTCAAAATAGAAGCCCAAAAAGCAGATTTAGGAGGAGTTGCAGTAGCTTTCCAAATAGAAGTATCATGAAAATACTTAGACTTAAGCACAAGATACAAGTGAGAAGAAGGAAGTTTGGCTAACCTCCACACAGCAGCCAGAAGAAGGCTCTCATTAATGGCCTTCAGATTCTTTATGCCCAGACCACCTTCATCTTTAGAATTGCAAATATCCTTCCAAGCTCTAAGACAAAGACTCTTCTTAGAATCATTTTCTCGCACACCTGTCCACCAGAAGTTCCTAATAATAGCTGTGAGTTTAGCAATGAGTTTCTTAGTAAACAAGATATTAGCCATATAATAGACAGGAATAGCCGAGAAAACCGAACGAATTAATTCAAGCCTAGCAGCATGAGAAAGCATGTTGGCTTTATAAGTGGGCAGCTTATTCAAAAATTTGTCAATAACAAAGTTATAAGCAGCAACTCTATTTTTAGCAGGAAGAACAAGCGGATGACCAAGGTGGGTGAAATTACTATCCAAATTAGAAACTAGAAAGATTTGCTTAATCTCCTGCATAGTAGTATTAGGGACATGAGAGCTAAAAAGAATGGCAGATTTGGCCTAGTTAGCGTTTGGCCTGAGATAGAACAAAAGTGCTGAATCAGATTGGCCATAGCATGAGCCTCTTGGAGAGTAGCCTGCCCACAAACCAACAAGTCATCAGCAAATAAGAGAGAGTGGATAGAGGGGCAATTTGGACCAAGAGAAATTCCATGAAGGTGATGAGCAACAAGCGCTTCGTTAAGAGCAATAGATAATTCATTTATAGCAATTACAAACAAATACGGGGACATAGGACAACCTTGACAAATACCTCGAAAACTTTTAAACTTGTGCGAGGGCTGGCCATTGATCAACATAGAAAACGTGGGAGAAGATATACAAGCATAAACCAAATTAATGAAATGAGCATGCAACCCTTTTCGTGCAAGAGCAGAAGCAATAAAATTCCATTCTAAACGATCAAAAGCTTTAGCAAGATCAATTTTAAGCATGAAAGCATTGTGTTTCCAAGATTTTAGAGAGAAGGAGTGAGTAATCTCTTGAGCAATAATAATATTGTCACTAATCCTTCTACCCTCAATGAAAGCTTGCTGAGCGGGATCTATGTAATCAGGAAGATGAGGCTTAATCCTATTAGCAAGCGATTTCGTAATGATTTTATAAACAACATTACAAAGACTAATAGGACGATAGTCCATAGGAACTTGAGGGACAAGCTTTTTGGGGATAAGAGCAATACTTGTGTCATTAATATGAGGAGGCAAAATATCGGTGATGTAAAAGTTGGCCACAAGTTGCGTAACCTCCTCTCCTATCCAATCCCAAGCAGCCAAATAGAATTCAACATTAAAACCATCTGGTCCCGGAGAGGCATTTAACTTCATGTCTTTGAGAATCTGCAAAACTTCATGTTTATCAGGAATAGCATAGGTAGGATCCGAAGAATCATTAGGCCATTGAGTGGTAAGATAAGGTCTATCAGAGTTATCATTCGGAGAAGAGAAGATGTAACGAAAGTAATTGACAAATGTGTTCGTAATAGCAGAAGGTTTGAAATGAAGCACATCATTCTCATCTTTAACAGAGCAAATAGTATTTCTCTTTCTCCGCTTAACTACCGACTGATGAAAGAATTTAGTATTACGGTCCCCAGCCACAACCCAACCTTTCTTACTTCGCTACTTATAAAATTGATTAAGCTTGGAGAGCGTTTGTTCATACCTGAGAGTTAGAGAGCTTTCTAAAGCATGATCCTGCTGCTGCAGTGGGTGTTGCTGAAGTTGATTAATGTTCGCTTCAAGTTCCGAAAGATCGTGCTGGAGAGGCTTTTTTTTTCCTGCACCACATCTTTAAAGAGCCTGCCAAAGAAGAGGTTTTGGCTGCAAAAGAAGTAAGTGAACAATTGTTCCAAGCAGATTTAGCAAAATCAATGAAGTCCTTCTCCATCAACCACCAGTTTTCAAATTTAAACGTTTGCTTGGGCCTAACAAAATTGCCATCAGTAGATACTAAAATGGGAGCATGATCACTGAGGATAATAGGCAAATTAAGAACCTTGGTATTAGGATAATGCATACACCATTCAGAATTAACCAAGCAACGATCAAGGCGCCTGTAAATGGGATAAGGAGTGTGCTGCTTACTACGCCAAGTATACGCAGGACCACTAAAGCCTATATCAAAGAAACCACAATTTTTAACAAGCGAACGAAAAGTAGTCATACGATAGTAATTAACATTGCCATTATGCCCATCCGTATCATACAAGATGTCGTTAAGATCACCCATACACATCATGGGCATACCCAGATGATCATAAACAAAAGATGAAACTTGACTCCAAATGGCAGTAATCTGCCTATGATAGGGGTCACCATATATACAGATCAAACAAAATTGAACTCCTGAGACTAGGTGAACTACATTAGCTAGAACACAGTGAAAGGAAGCACTATAAACAGAAACTTTGAGCTCATCATTCCACATGAGCCAGAGCCCTCCTGAAGCACCTCTAGAGGGGACAACAAAAGCATTAGTAACATCAAACCTATTAACAAGATCAACAGAACGAACTTTGGAGGATTTGATTTCCAAAACAAAAGTTACCTGCGCTTTAGTGGAACGAATCAAGTTGGCCAGAAAGACCATACGATCATTGCCAAGGTTCCGACCCATACCTCGGCAATTCCAAGCAATGGCTTTCATGGCACCCAATCTCTCAAACAAATAGCAGTATGATGCGGCCGTGGCAGGTTGAAAACTATGGTGCAGCAATAGTTGAGGTACTGATCTTAATCAACGGCTCAGCTAATCTGGGACTAAGCGCCCTGGACCGGAGAGACGACGGTGGCGGTGCTACTGCAGCAGAGCAAGAGGCTCGTTGGATTGAGGCTTGGGCATCAGCCAAATGGAAACAGCGGCGGCGCAGAAACATGAGGATGGCTCCAGTAGTTGGATCTGAAAGGCAGCTGCCAGATCCAGCTTGGAGAAGCGAGGAATCGACTCAAGAAAGGAGATGGGATGGATCCAATCGGGTTGAGATAGGCAGGGAACGGGCAAGGAAGAGGAAGAACAGGGCAGCGGGAGAGGAGCAGGGGATCGTCACCGGACAAGGCAGATCCAGAGGGACCAACCACATGGCTGATGGATTGGGAAAGAGAAAGGAGATGGGACAGAGGAGATAAAGGATTAGGGGAGGAATTAGGGAAGAACAGAGGAAGGAAGCTGAGATACAGCATATCGCCAGTCCAGAAAAGTCCGCTCGATAGATGGCAGAGTATCGTCCCTTGATGCGTTTAGGGAACTGGTTAAAACAACTTTGTCGGCTAAATCGTTATATGGACGGTTGTTATGGACTTATGGTGATCGGGCAGATAGAGCGCCTGAGCTATCCTTTCCCTTACCAATGGTTGCCTGTATTTCCAAATGCACTACAGAAGAACGAACCCTCCACCCACCCACGAAAGAGTCTACATTTTAACAGTTCACACAGAAGCAGAAGCGCTACAACTCTCTCTGACAAAGAGAGTAGCTCTTTCCCTGTCAGTCCGGTCGAGCTGATCCCACAAAAATGGCGTCGTGAGCAAATGACGCAGTGACCAGAACTAATACCGGGCCGGCCAGCGACGAACATGGCGGTGGCGACCTAAACTTCGACGGTCTTCTGGTTGAGCGCCGTGTACCTCCACCTCTCCTTCTCCACGAAGTCGGCGTCCAAGAACTTGGCCACGAACGCCCACAGCTTGTACGCGTCCTCGAAGTTGCTCAAGAACCCCAGCGACGCATTCACCACGTGGATCCCCACCTCGCCGCCGCCGTCGCCGTCGCTTGCCTGCTCAAGGACGGCGCTCCTGTCGGCCTCGTACTTGTCGGCGAACCAGATGTTCCGCAGGAAGCCGCAGGTGAGCGAGATGGCCTGCCGGTCGGCAAGCTTCTGCACCAGCGCCGGCGCCACCTTCTCCCCCTTCCAGTCGTACACGTTGAACGCCAGCGAGGGTCCCCGCTCGAACTTGACGCGCGGTCCGTACACCCGCACCAGCTGCTTCCCGCCGCCGTGCTCCGGGTGCGGGTGCCGCAGCTTCTGCATCGCCACCACCAGCCAGTTGCTGATGCACCGCAGCCGGTTGCCGATGGCGATGAGGCCCAGCGCGTCCGCGTGGTCCAGCCCCCTGCACTCCACCTCCAGCATGCGCTCCTCCTCTGCTTCTACTGCTGCTGGCGGCGGCCATGGCCGACTGCCTTCTTCGGCTTCGGATGGCCTACGGTCCACCTCGCAAATTTCCGGCGTGTCGCCGTTCTCGGCCTCGTCGGTCGTGCGACCGGTGGCGGTGGCGCTGAGCGGGCCGGAAAATGAGCTGGTGGTATCGACATCGTCCGCCGTCGGCGGGTCGGCCACTTTGGGGAAGGTGAGCGAGTGCTCCAGGTCGGTGGAGTAGTCGTCGCGGAGCGACCACCGCCGCGCCGGAACGATGCTGACGATGCCGATGCTGCGCGCGACCGCGGAGCGCTCGAGCGCGCCGAGGCTGGCCTTCTTGACGAACAGCCCGGCGAAGCCCGAGGGGTTCTCGCCGAACACCTTGAAGAAGTTGCAGACGATGAAGTCCGGGCGGAGGAGGGAGAGGCCGAGGGTGTCGAGGTCCTTGGCGCCGAGCGCGCACGCGTCCAGCGCCACGTGCCACCCCTGCTCCGCCGCGGCGCTCATCCAGAGGTACGGGTACCTCGCGCCGGTCATGCGGGACACCAGCGGAAACACGAAGAGCCCGCGGCCGCGCTGCCGCCGCCGCCCACGGAGCAGCTTTTTGCGGAGGTCCGCGGCGTGGACGCGCATGCTCGGCCACGCGAAGCTCGCGTTCATGACCTCCGCGCCGCGGCTGCGCGCGCTCTGAGCCATGGCACCCACCGCCTCGCTCTCGTAGTCGTACACGGAGAGCAGCTTCTTCCTGCCGCCGCCGGGAGTGAAGGAGTAGGATTCTGCCAGCAGCCGGAAGGCCGTGGTCCGGTTCGCCGTGCACACCATGGTGTACTCGTCCTCGGGGATCTTAAGGGACGCCATGATGCGCCTCGTGACGGCGCCGCTGATGCCCCCCGCCGCGGATGCGGCGGCAGTGCCGTCCCCGCATTGCTGCACCTGCGACCGCAGGCTCGCCGACCTGTACGCGATGTCGAAGAAGGGGGGCTGCCACGCCGACGGCTCCGCCGGAGCTGACGTGGACGGCAGCGACGAGTTCATCTGCGCGTGGGAGAAGAGGTTCATCCCGTTGTAGTCCAGGCAGACGTGGCGGTCGAGGTGCCTGTACTCCCCGTCCCTGATCGCGTCCGCCGAGCCGGCTAGCCCGCCGTACTGCGGGAACGCGGAGGCGAACTCCGAGTAGGCCTCAGGGAGCGGCGGGAGGGACTCGTGGTTGGTGAACACCGGCGCCCCGGGGAACAGCCCCGACGCCGCTGACCTGACGAAGTTGTGCCGCGACGTCCTCGCCGACGTGGTCGTGACGGTCGTAACCGTGGCCGTCCGCTTGGCGCGCACCGGCACGCAGCCGGGCATGCACCCGTGCTCGCGGTCCGCAGCCCCATTCGATGCCGACGCCGCCGGCATCTCGCGCTGCTTCTGCTTCTGCCTCTGCCTCCTGTCGTCGTCGCCGGCTGCCGCGTTCTTGCTGCCCCTGGATAAGTACTTTGTGAAGAGGAAGAGCATGGTTGCCTCATGGGCAGGTTGTCGTTGGGCTAGCTAGCTCGGCGCCGGCCGGGCGCGGTCGACGCCGCTGTCTAGGAGCTGTCGGACAGCGACCGGATGGCCGGCCGGCCGCGGCCGCCTCTTTCTGAGCTCCTTGTTTGCTTCGCTAGCTGGTGATGAACGACGATGTGCGCGCCAGTGGCTCTCCTGCTGCCGGGGGAAACCTTTAGTTTCTCCTTGAGCTAGCCAAGTCCACAGGCTCGCGCAGACAGCGACGTAGCAAGAAAGCGTGAAGCAGCAGCACCCATCTGGTTCATGGAGGCTGGTATGCAGTTCCAGTCAATGAGAAACCGCTGAATGACAGATGATTATATAGGATGATGGATGAGTATTAGCCCTTTTTAATCTGGCCTGGATGATTGTCTTCAACCTGAACATGCATTCACTTGTATGATGATGGATGGTAAACCAGAGCAGACAGAGTTGCTTTCCCATTCCCCCGGATTCATGGATTTTTACGAGGTAATAGCACCCCAGATCCACAAACTTGCACAGAATGTGATGTTTTAGTTCAAAACTTGCAAAATGTTACTGAGGACTCCCACAATTTGACACCCTATGTGATGTTTTGGTCCACAGCCAATTACAACATGACAAGTGGCAGTCTAGAGGGTGGACCGGTCAGCTCTTGCAATTTTGCACAAAGGCCCCTGCCGTTTCCTCGATTCAGCAATGTTACAGAGCTCATGACCAAGATCGCTACGACGCCAACTACACTCTGCTCAACAACAGGTTTGCATGTGAATGCGATGCATTTGGTCGATCTGGTTAGCTACCTGGGTTCTCGGAGAGCATGAGGTTGGTGAGGAGCTTGCGCCTATCTGAAACCAATTTACAGAAGCAATCGATCTAAGTTACAGATTAACCCGCTACCACAAAAAATTCAGTCTGAAACCAACAAGCTAGATTCATATGCGACCATCAACAATTCAGTAAAGCATCGCAATACTGTTCGTTTTTGTTAAACTGAACTGACGAGACTGAACAACTAGCACGATTTCAGAACTGACCACACCGTGTAGTAGACAGACATATAATTTAGAAGACCTGAGACTCTGTCCAATTCCAATCGGCTGCTGCTTTCGATCTGAACTAGATACTGAAACAAACAGATTCGATCAACCCGCGACCGTCTACGACCGAAGCAGAATTCGGGTCCCGCACAGACCAGACAGCGATCGCGCTGGGAGGGGGGGTGGGAGTCTGCGAGAGGGGATCGATGGATCGGTGGTATGCATATCCTGAAGGACGTAGGCGACCTTGGCGGAGTCGGAGTAGCTGGGAAGCGACATGCCGCCGGCGGCGAGCGAGAGCTTGGCGGCGCCGATGGAGGCGACGCCGAGCATGGGCAGCTCGGCGGGGCTCCACTCGTAGTAGGCGCCGCCGTAGGCCTTGGCCGGCTGCCTCGGGGTCAGATCCACCGCCATCGAAAAAGGAGAAGCTGCTACGATCGATCGAGAGGTCGGTTGGTTGGGGGGTTGGAGGGTTGCCGGGAGCTGGAGGGCGTGATCGTATCGCCGTATCGGTGCAACGTAGCGGAGCCGCCACGCCGCGTCGTCGTTCCACAGCCTCGCGTGCGTCGGCCTCGCCGACAAGTGCGGCGCGGGCGCGGCGGGCCATCTCTACGGCCCGAGCAGAGGCATCAGCGCGACCCCTGTGAGGCTGCTCCCCGCGGCCCCTGCGAGGCTGCTTGCGTCGACGTCGGCACGCTGGAGTTCCGGTCCGTGGTGGAGCCCGTCAGCCGCATCCAGCCGGCGCTCGCCACCCGCCCCGGATCATACTTCTTCCTCGCCAACTGCACCGGCATCGACACGCGGAAGCACGAGGTGTACTGCACGGTGGCGGCCGGCGGCGAGCAGCTGCCCACCAACCCCTACCGCTTCAGGGTGGCCTACGACAAGCTTGTGATCGCCAGCGGCGCCGAGCCGCTCACCTTCAACGTCAAGGGCGTCCAAGAGAACGCAATCTTCCTCCGCGAGGTGAACGAGGCGCAGCAGATCAGGCGCAAGCTCCTCACCAACCTCATGCTCTCCGAGAACCCAGGTAGCTAACCAGATCGATCAAATGCATCGCATTTGCATGCAAACCTGTTGTTGAGTAGAGTGTAGTTGGCGTCGTAGCGATCTTGGTCATGAGCTCTGTAACATTGCTGAATCAAGGAAACGGCAGGGGCCTTTGTGGAAAATTGCAAGAGCTGACCGGTCCACCCTCTGGACTGCCACTTGTCACGCTGTGATTGGCTGTGGACCAAAACATCACATAAGGTGTCAAGTTGTGGGAGTCCTCAGTAACATTTTGCAAGATTTGGACTAAAACATTACATTCTGTGCAAGTTTGTGGATCTAGGGTGCTATTATCTCGATTTTTACTGTTCTGTTCTTCCGGTATTTACGCTACCGACGTTGACCGGCCAGTATGTTCAACCTGTGTGGTTGCGTTACTTTGTTCAGGACCGCCTTGCTTTTGTAGACGATCTGCAAAGTCGTGTAAACTACTCCTATATGGATTTATTTTATGGCTGCGTTTATTACTCTAGACATTTAATCCAGTTCTCCTACTAGACTGGAAGTCGCTCTTGACGTTGACACGGTACTAGCCTCTGTTCTGTTGTGCCTAAAATTACCTCCCCACTGAGATCTCCATCCTAGGCGATTCTAACCTAACTGGTTCATTAGTGTAGAGGACCCAAGGCATCGGAAAAGGAAGACGTGATTTTCTCGATAAACTGGCGATAGCAACAACCTAATGAGAGGAGCAGGGGACCTCTCTCCATGGCCGATGGCAACCTCAGCGATTTTTTTTTTCATTTTCGAATCAACTTGGTTCCAATTGCAAGATGGCAGACGGGCGGGAGTCTTGCGCTAGTCAATCAATCACTGACCCATCAAGTGTTGCGCATGTTTGGCGACTGACTGATCGTGGCAAAAATGAGTGGAGAGGAACGGCCATGGAACCGACCGGGGGAGAGATAGCGCGTTTTGACCAGCCTGCTTCGATCGGCTCAGCAGGAGCTCGCTGACGCGGACCGTATTCCCTCCCATTCCACCCATGCTATGCTACGACCTGCAGGGTTGCACCACGACCATGAGGATGTAGATGTACATATATTCCCGACGTGGCACCAAACAAATATAATCAAAATTGGCGTCCACCTCCGGCTGCTGTCTGCACGGACGAGCTGTTGAACAGTTTGCAACGCTCCCGTCGAGTCTGCGGAGGCGATCATTCCGGGCAGAAAAAAGGGCGTGGCGTGGCCGAAGTGGACAGCGCGCCACCGCGGGGAAAAGAAGCCCCACCACGCCACGACCGGTTCAACGACCTCGACGCGCCGGGGCGGCACTACACAGATAGAGAGAGGCCGTCCTGCTCCTGCCTGCTAACAAAAAAAGAAAAGAAAAATCTTCGTCTTGATTAATCTGGACAACGGCGACTGACGAGGAGACGGTGATTGATCCGTGTGAAAGATGTGAAAACGTGACCGGTAATCGGCGCCTCCACTGTACCTGTACCTGGAGGCCAAGCGCAAGGCCCGGCCAACACGTATGTCCACCTCAAAACATTTTAATCATTTGGTGGATCTTATCTTATTGCAAAACTATTTGATTGAACAATTGCAAAATGTCAATAAAACAATCAGGAATTGGAATAAAACATAGAGAATTTGTCTGTCATTGGCACATCAATGAACCACTTCATTCGCCTCTCACCCTGTCGTCGAATATCAAACCCTAGTAGGAATTCGAAAGACAATACCACACCACAATACCTGTGCCAGCACACCCATTCCTACGATATGTAGCTTCATCGGTGTTCATTTTGAGCCAGCTTTGACCAAGTCAGTGTTCATACATGTCGTTGCATAGGGGCCCTAGCCGTTGGCTGTGCTGGGATAAGGGCCCCAATGAGTTCCTTAATCAGCTCGATCGATCGTTGTGGCTGATACTAGACCTCACTGTGCTAGGAGACTCTCTCAAGTTGAAGATGATGAACATTCTCAAGGACATATATACAAGATGTTATTATCAAGATGATCTATATTCACAAAGACAAGCACCAATTAGAAGTGTTAGGAATTAATTGCTTAACTAGAGAATAATTTCTACTATGTCGGTTATCATAGTTTGACAACCACTCCTTGTAAACAACTTTATACTAGGGTATAAGGAAAATACATCCTACCACCTAGGGGTAGTTACCCCACATGTCCCATGTACTATCATGTGGTGGTATATATACTCTATATAAGATATTTCAAAGCGAGCAACATGAGAAAATTGCAAATTGGCTCATTGTTTTATTATATTTTGTGAAATGTGTACATATTTATACGTAAAAAGAAGCACATTCAAAATACGATACATACTATCAAAAAACTAGTATATATGCTGCCTAAATATTATTATATATTATATATTACGCGTACATACTCTTCGATTTGATATATACTACATACGACATACAAAATACAAGTGACAGTAACTACCACTGGTGGTAGTAAACATTTGTCATCAACAGTGTGAACATTGTTCCATCATTTTTTTTTACTTCAAAACAAAAAGCACTAGCTGGATAACATCATTCCCTTTCGGAGATGGCATTGACCCAATGATGAGGGCGAATCGATTTTGTTTTTCTAGGTACATCAACTCCGTCTATAGTTTTCCTGGTGGGTTTCACTTCTTTCATCGTTGTATGAAAACACAACGCCCCCCAGGTCGCCCCCGCTCGGGCGACTTGAGAGGGGACGAAACCCTAGTCGTCAGGGGCTCTCCTTCCTTCCCTTCCTCCCTCCACCGTCGCCGAAGGACGCCGCCGGCGGTGGCGGGGGCCTTCCTCTCTCTTGTGCCATGGGGATGGTGTAGAGCCCCGCGCTATGAGGAGGCGCGATCGATCTGGCCTTGGCGGTGTGGCGGGCGTCTCTGCCTTGACCGGCGGCGGCGCGACGGCTGACTTTTCCTCGGGCGACGATGGATGTGGGCGCGGCGGCCGGCCTTGCTTCGGTCAGTGGCGTTGGCTGCGTTCGACGGCGGCGATCGGATCTGCGGCAATGGGCCATTTGACCTCGAATCATCGACGGCGGCATGGAGGACGCGGTGGACGGGTCGGTGCCATGCGTGGTCTGGCCTCCGGCGATCTAGTCGGTGCGGCCTGCTCACTGCGCGGCGGCTCAGATCGGTGGCGACCCGTGCACACGATGCTTGATGGAGGTTCGCTGAGCGGATCCGGGTGAAAACCTCATTTTTGGTTTGTTGCCAAGACCTACAATGGCGGCACTCTTTTGTGTCGTTACCTTCTTGAAGGCATCGCCGTGGAGAAGCTCCATACCTCTATCCGCTACCTCCGTGGGAAACCCTAGATTAATAGATCGGATGATGGCGGTGCTCTGGTGTACACAGGCTTGAGGGACCAGTGGACGGCTTCTTTGGTGGAGAGCTGCTTCATCTTACACATTTATGGTGGCGGATGTGGGCGGTGTGGTGCAGTGGAGACTCGGCGTTCGATGCACGGAGATGGACTCGCGCTGGAGGAAGATGTTGTCTGGCGTCATGGTGACATCGATGGCAAAGAGGCTTGGCAAGGTTGGTGCTTTAGTTTCTGCTCTAAAGATGGATTGGTGGAAGACGGCGGCGATGACACATGAGAGTGCATCAGACTGGTTTGTACCCCAAACCTAGTATGTGGCTTGGTTGGGGCCTCCGGCTTTAGATGTTAGGCTTTGGTGTGATGTCTGTTTGGTATTAGGTTGGGACTATCGGCATCCCTTCATCAAGTGGATAGGAGTTGTTGGAAATATGCCCTAGAGGCAATAATAAAGTGGCTATTATTATATTTCCTTATTCATGATAAAGGTTTATTATTCATGCTAGAATTGTATTGACCGGAAACTTAAATACATGTGTGGATACATAAACAAATACCGTGTCCCTAGTGAGCCTCTACTAGACTAGCTTGTTGATGAAAGATGGTTAAGGTTTCCTAACCTTAGACATGAATTGTCATTTGATAACAGGATCACATCATTAGGAGAGTGACGTGATGGACAAGACCCATCCGTTTGTTTAGCATATGATCATTCAGTTTATTGCTACTGCTTTCTTAATGTCAAATACATATTACTTCAACCATGAAATCATGCAACTCCCGGATACCGGAGGAATACCTTGTGTGCTATCAAACGTCACAACGTAACTGGGTGATCATAAAGATGCTCTATAGGTATCTCCGAAGGTGTCTATTGAGTTGGCATGGATCGAGATTGGGATTTGTCACTCCATGCGACGGAGAGGTATCTCTGGGCCCTCTCGGTAATACAACATCACAAGAAGCTTGCAAGCAAAGTGACTAAGGAGTTAGTTACGAGATGATGTATTACGCAACAAGTAAAGAGACTTGTCGGTAACGATATTGAACTAGGTATGGAGATACCGATGATCGAATCTCGGGCAAGTAACATACCGACAGACAAAGGGAACTATGTATGTTGTCATAGTTCGACCGATAAAGATCTTCGTAGAATATGTAGGAACAAATATGGTCATCTAGGTCCCGCTATTGGTTATTGACTAGAGAGGCGTCTCGGTCATGTCTACTGTAAGTGCATCTAGTGCCACCCCTAGTTGGTTTTGGAGTATTGACGACAAAGTTGGTTGAGGGACTAATGCGTTTGTGAGAATTGCAGGATAACGTAGGTAGTGTCCCTCATTGATTCGGTTTACCTACCGGAGATGACCCCTAAAAATGTATGAAGACATTGACGATAATGGTGTGATGTGAAGATATTCATATTGAAGACTATGACATGAGAAGACATTGAGTGAAGACTATGGAGCGCGAAGACTGTGTTGTTTCCTTTTCTTCTTTGTTGAGTCATAGGAACCACCGTACTGTTAAGTGGGGTCCAAGTGAACAAAGTCGGAATGACTGAAGTGATGCTCAACCCAAATCCTATGTCTTCGAGCGAAGACAATGAGAGCAAATCTTATCCAGAGTTGGATGAGTCAGCTTTGCTTGTAGCCCAAGTAAAGTTGTCGTGTGTGTTTGAAAGCTGACCATTGGAACACGTGTCAGTTCCTTAGTGACCTAGGGTCATTTCGGACATATCAGGTCGGGTTGCCTTGTGGCTATAAATAGCCCACCCCCTACACCATAAATTGGTGGCTACTCAGAGTTAGTTCACGGCTTTTGTCGTTTGAGAGCAACCCACCTCGAAGCCTTTGAGAGAGAGAAATCCTTGCGAGGACAAAGCCCAAACACCCAGAGCCAAAGAGTGTTAGGCATCACTGAAGTCTTTCTGTCTGAGTGACCTGAAGACTTATTACACTTGAGGACTGTGTATCTTCCAGCCGGTTAGGCGTCGCGTTCTGAGCATCCAAGAGTCATTGTGGATCGCCGGTGAACGAAGTCTGTGAAGGTTCGGAAGTCTACCTTGAAGACTTACCAGAGTGATTGGGCGAGGACTGTGTGTCCTTAGCTCAAGGGGAATAAGGTGAAGACGCGGTCTTCTGAGTTGAATCTCAGCCTCCCTAACCAGACGTACAGTTGTCACAGCAACTGGAACTGGTCCAACAAATCCCGTGTCTTCAACAAGTGACTGGTTCTATCCTCTCCCTCCTTTTACTTTGAGTTTGTCTTCGTGAAGTCATTGCCTATTTGTCGTACCTGTTTGACTTCATTGCTTGACTACTATCGTTGGTTGGCTTCATACTATCTTCCATCCTGATCCTTACTACCAAGCTGCTATTAGTCTTTGTACTTTCACATTATTGCATACTTGACTATGGTTTGCTTGTTGTAGTTTATCTTCCGCTGCATATCAATTAGGTCATTTCTATTGTTTGTCTTCGAAACTTCCACGTTTTGAAGACTTTGATAAAAATTGCCTATTCACCCCCCCTCTAGTCGATAACTAGCAGTTTCATCTACATCATTCTCAAACCCATAGGGTCCGCACGCTTAACGTTCGTTGACGATATAGTATTATATGAGTTATGTGAAATAGTGACCGGATGTTGTTTGGAGTCCCGGATGAGATCACAGAGATGACAAGGAGATCCGGAATGGTCTGAAGGTAAAGATTGATATATAGGATGGTACTATTTGGTCTCCGAAAAGGTTTCAGAATGCACCGGATATTTATCGGATCACCGAAAGGGGTTCCGGGAAGGCCCCGAAGAGTTATCGGGCTTATTGGGCCAACGAGGGAAGCACACCAGCCCACAAGGGGCTGGTGCACCCCACCTCTAGGCCGCCGACCCTAGGGAAGGAAAGGGAGGAGGGCTAGCCCCTCCTCCCTTCCCCTCCACATGAGAGAAAGGAAAGGGGGGGCTCCCCCCTCCTGCCTTCTCCACACGCCAAAGAAGGAAGGGGGGCGCGGCCAGGGCAGGCCCTAGGGCCGGCCACCGCCCCCCTTGGGGGCTCCCTAGGTTGGCTCCCTTCCCCCCTACCTATAGATATGAGAGGAGGGAGAGGGCCAACAGACACCACGATCCCCAAGCCGTGTTCGGCGCCCCATCTCCCTCTAGTTCTAGTTCCTCCTCCGTCCATGTCCGTTGTGCTTGGCGAAGCCCTGCGGATAGTTTCACCACCTTCATCATCATGCCATCGTGCTACCAGAACTCATCTACTACTTCGCCTCTCTTGCTGGATCGAGAAGGCGAGGACGTCATCGAGTTGAACATGTGCTGAACACGGAGGTGCCGTACGTTCGGTACTTGATCGACACGGATCGTGAAGGTGTACGACTACATCAACCACATTGATAAATGCTTCCGCTTAGCGATCTACAAGCATATGTAGATGCTCTCCCCCTCTCATAGCTATGCATCTACATGGATAGATCTTGCGTGTGCGTAGAATATTTTTTGTTTTCCATGCAACGTTCCCCAATAGTGGCATCATGAGCCAGGTCTATGCGTAGATGATATGCATGAATAGAACAAAAAGGAGTTGTGGGCGGTGATGTTCATACTTGTTACCACCAATGTCTTATTTTGCGACGGCATTGTGGGATAAAGCTACCCCGACCAACCTTACATGTCCACGCACATGAGACCGGTTCCACCGACTGACATGCAACTTGTTTTGCATAAAGGTGGCTGGCGGGTGTCTGTTTCTCCTACTTTAGTTGAATCAAATTTGACTATGGCCGGTCCTTGCAGAAGGTTAACATAGCAAACTTGATAATCACCATTGTGGTTTTGCGTAGGTAAGAACGGTTCTGGCTAGTTGCTCGTAGCAGCCACGTAAAACTTGCAACAACAAAGTAGAGGACGTCTAACTTGTTTTTGCATGGCATGTTGTGATGTCATATGGTCAAGATATGATGTGATATATGTTGATGTATGAGATGATCATGTTTTGTAATAAGTTCACGACTTGCATGTCGATGAGTACGACGACCGACAGGAGCCTTAGGGTTGCCTTTAATTATTGTATGACCTGCGTGTCAATCATTTAAGCGCCATGTAATTGCTTTACTTTATCGCTATGCGTTAGCAATAGTCGTAGAAGCAATAGTTGGCGAGACGACCCCGATGGTATGATGGAGATCAAGGTGTCGTGCCAGTGATGATGGAGATCATGCCGATGCTTTGGAGATGGAGATCAAAAACACAAGATGATGATGGCCATATCATGTCACATATTTTTGATTGCATGTGATGTTTATCCTTTATGCATCTTATTTTTCTTAGAGCAACGGTAGCATTATAAGATGATCCCTTCACTTAATTTCAAGATAAAAGTGTTCTCCCTGACTATGCATCATTGCCAAAGTTCGTCGTTTCGAAGCACCTTGTGATGATTGATACGTCTCCAACGTATCTATAATTTTTGATTGTTCCATGATGTTATATTATCATTCTTGGATGTTTTACAATCATTTTATAGCAACTTTATATCACTTTTTGGAACTAACCTTTTGACATAGTGCCCAGTGCCAGTTGCTGTTTTTTGCTTGTTTTTTACTTCACAGAATATCAATACCAAACGGAGTTCATACGCAGCAAAACTCTTTGGAGAATTTTTCTGGGCCAGAAGACACATGACGGGCCAAAGAAGTACCAGAGGGGTGCCCCGAGGGGGGCACAACCCACCTGGGCATACCTGGAGGCCTAGGCGCGCCCTGGTGGGTTGTGCCCACCTCAGTGGCCTCTCGCATCGCCTCTTCGCCCTATAAATACCCAAATATTCCAGAAACCCTAGGGGAGTCAACGAAACACAATTCTAGCCGCCACATGTTCCAGAACCACGAGATCCAACCTAGACACCATCACGGAGGGGTTCATCATCCTCACTGGTGCCTCTCTGATGATGTGTGAGTAGTTCATTGTAGACCTATTGATGTAGGGTGGAACCCTATGTGGACGATCTTTCACGTTTGGAGTGGATCCTACGGAGAAACACGACCAACACGCGGAGGAACATGAGGAAATCACGGGGAGGAACGAGGGGAAAACACTCAACCAACAAGGAATCGGTCACACAAGTGCTAGATCAAAGAACACAAAGGGATACACGAGATCTAAAGTCAACAAAGGTAAGGATACAAAGGTAACCGATCTTCTCCATGAGGAGGTCTTGAATCCACAAGGGATCTTCCCACGAGGGGGTCTTGAATCCGATAGGATCTTCTCCGAGGAGGCCGCGGTCTCTCACGAGGAGGAGATCCGATGGATGAGCGAAGCTCTATCTCTAACTTGAGCTAAATCAACGCTGAATCTAATTAGGAGGAGGTGGAGGAGTATATATAGTCTAGGGCCACGAAGGGGTAAGTGAAGGGGGTACATGGGCTGCGGCCCAACACATGGCAGCGCATAGGCGTCGGACGTCCGACAGGTTCCAGACGTCCGGAGGCTCGCGAGGGTCCGATCGTCTGGTGCATGTCGGACGTCCGGCGTTTTGGCTCTGGACAGGTGGTGTCGGACGTCCGATCAGCGTCGGTCGTCCGGGCGCTGGAGAGAGGTCGGACGTCCGGTGGCTCTGGTCGTCCGTGGATTCGGCTCAGGTCCTCAGGGTCCGGACGTCCGGGCTAGGCCGGTCGTCCGGTGGCTGTAGCTTCGCGCAGCTTCTTCTCTGGGTCCTTGTACTTGGCGTCCTCGCTAGCTCTTCCGTTTGATGTGGTGGCTTCGTGGCTTTCCTCCAAGTACCTGATCATGCATAGAACACACATTGGAGGTAGTAGCCATATCTCACATGTAGAAAGTGATGGTTCAGAGAGGAGCGAGTTCACCTTGTGTCCAATGGCGTATGTTCGAGGTCTCGTCATATGTCCACTTGAGGTTTGGAGAGTAGTTGGAGTGTACATGGGATGAACGTGGGATGCTCCGCATCACCTATGGGCCCGTAGGCAGTAGCCAGATGGCTTCTTCTCTCTTTTTTATTCTCAATACAATGGTCTCTTGGAGATCTATTTGATGTAACTCTTTTTGTGGTGTGTTTGTTGGGATCCGATGAACTTTGAGTTTATGATCACATTTATTTATCCATGAAAGTTATTTGAGTCTCTTAGATCTCTTATATGCATGATTACTTATAGCCTCGTATTTCTTCTTCGAATATTTGGTTTAGTTAGTCCGACTAGATCATTTTTTCTTGCCATGGGAAGAGGTGCTTTGTGATGGGTTTGGTCATGCGGTGTTCTTTCCCAGTGACAGAAGGGACAACAAGACACGTATTGATCATTGCCATTAAGGATAACAAGATGGGGTCTATTCCTACATGAATAGATCTTGTCTACATCATGTCATCGTTCTTATTGCATTACTCCGTTTCTCCATGAACTTAATACACTAGATGCATGTTGGATAGCGGTCGATGTGTGGAGTAATAGTAGTAGATGCAGGCAGGAGTCGGTCTACTAATCTTGGACATGATGCCTATATAATGATCATTTCCTGGACATCATCATAATAATTTGAGGTTCTATCAATTGCCCAATAGTAATTTCTTTACCCACCGTATGCTATTTTCTCGGGAGAAGCCAGTAATGAAATCTACGGCCCCTGGGTCTATTTTCTCATTATATATTTTCAGAACTATATTGCTATTTGCCTTTTTATTTATTTGCATATTTTATTTTCAGATCTATATTATCAAAAACCCAAAAACACCTCGCTGAATTTTATTTGCTATTATTCTATTTACATCTACCAAATTCTATCTTTACCAATATTTTACCTGGGAGGGATTGACAGCCCCTCTTACGCGTCGGGTTGCAAGTATTTGTTCTTTGTGTGTAGGTACCATTTACATAGTGTTGCTTGGTTCTCCTGCTGGTTCGTTAACCTTGGTTTCATCACTGAGGGAAATACCTACCGTAGCTGTGTTGCATCATCTCTTCCTCTTCGGGGGAAAACTGACTCGGACACGAGCCATCAAGAAAGGATTTCTAGCGCCATTGCTGGGGAGACATCATCAACATCTATCAGGTTCCTAATCACAAATTTCATCTACTTGCAATTTACATTATGTGTCATTTGCTTCTTGTTTCCATCTCCCCCACTTCACAAAAATTTGTCGCTTTATTCGCCCTCTTTTTCATTCGCCGTTTTCTCGTCAGATCTGTTTTTGTGTGCAATCTTGTTTGCGTAGTCACGATGACTCAAGAAAACACCAAGTTGTGTGATTTTCCAATACCAATAATAATGATTTTATTAGCACTCTGATTGCTCCTCCCACCACTACTGTGGAATCTTGTGATATTAATGCCGCTTTGTTGAATCTCGTTATGAAAGATCAATTTTCTGGTACTCCTAATGTGGATGCCGCGTGCCATCTAAACACATTCATAGAATTATGAGATATGCAAAAGAAAAAAGATGCGGACAACGATATTGTGAAGATGAAATTATTTCCGTTTTATTTGCGAGATCATGCAAAATTTTGGTTTTCTTCTTTGCCTCGCAATAGTATCACTTCTTAGGATAAGTGCAAAGATGCTTTTATTACTAAGTATTTCCGCCCGCGAAAGTTATTTCCCTTAGAACTCAAATCATGAATTTTAAGCAACTTGAGCATGAACATGTCCACAATCTTGGGAAAGAAGGAAATTTATGCTAAGAAATTGTCCTACTCATGGTTTAAATCTTTGGATGATCATACAAAAAATTTATGCGGGATTGAATTTTGTTTCTAGAAATCTTTTAGATTCCGCCGCGGGTGGTACTTTTATGGAAATTACATTGGGAGTATCTACTAAATTGCTTGATATTATGACAAATTATTCACAATGGCACACTGAAAGAGCACCTACTAGTAGGAAAATTAATTCGGTTGAAGAAATTTATACTTTGAGTGGAAAAGTCGATGCTCTTATGAAATTGGTTGCTAATAGAAGTGCTCCTATTGATCTTAATGATGTGCCTTTGTCTACCTTGATTGAACAAAATAGTGATCCCATAGATGTGAATTTTGTCTCGCGAAACAATTTTAATAATAATGCTTATAGAGGTAATTTTTAATCCTAGGACTTTTCCTAGTAATTCCTCTAATAATTATGGTAATTCCTATGGTAATCCTTCTTACAATAATAATAGGAACACCTCTGATCTTGAGAATAATATTAAAGAATTTATCAATGCCCAAAAAGTTTTTAATGCTACGATAGAAGAAAGTTGAATAAGATTGATGATATGTCTAGAAGCATTGATAGAATTTCTCATGATGTAGAAAATCTCAAGTTGAAAGTTTTTGTGCCCATGGTTGATGAATCAATTAAAGCTTTATATGTTTCCATGGATGAAAGTAAGAAAAGAATCGCTATGCTTAGATCTAAAAGAGAATTTTTAGAAAGAGCGTTTTCTAGCGATTGCTTTCATAAAAATGATGAAGATCTTAAAGTGATTGGTGTTTCTTCTATTCATTCCTTGTTTAGTAAGACTAAAATTGATGATAAAGGGACTGAAGAAGAGTCAACTTTAGTTAGAAGGTGTCCCGATAATTCGGAGGGTGAAAATCTTGTTGAGAAAATTGATAAAAGTGGGTTTGGAGAGGTCAAAACTTTAACTAGTGATGTGGCCACTCTTTTGGATTATAAAGACTTTAATTATGATATTTGCTCCTTGATTGATTGTATTTGTTTGTTGAAATCCATGATAAATTCACCCCATGCTTATGACCAAAATAAAGCTTTTACTAAACATATTGTTGATGCCATGATGAAAGCCTTTGAAGAAAAGTTGGAATTAGAGATTTCAATTCCTAGAAAATTACATGATGAATGGGAACCTACTACTAAAGCCAAGATTAAAAATTATGAGTGTTTTTCTTTATGTGATTTGGATGCTAGTGTTTCCACAATTCCAAAATCTTTATGTGATGTGCTTGGTCTTACCAATATTGAAGAATGTTCTCTTGATTTGCACTTAGCGGATTCTACTATTAAAAAGCCTATGGGAAGAATTAATGATATTCTTATTCTTGCAAATAGGAATTATGTGCCCATAGATTTTATTGTTCTTGATATTGATTGCAATCCGTCTTGTCTTAGTATACTTGGTAGACATTTTTACGCACTATATGTGCCATGATTGATATGAAAGAAGGGAATATTAAATTTAAATTTCCACAAAAAAGGTATGGAACACTTACCTATAACAATAGTTAAGCCACCATATGAATCAATCATGAGGGAATCCTATCGATCTAAAACTAAAAATGAAAACACTTGAAACAATGCATTATGCCTAGCTAAGGGCATAAAATGATAGCGCTTGTTGGGAGGCAACCCAATGAATAAAATTTATTTTTGCCTTTTTGTTTCAGTTCTTGAGTGTTTGCACAATTACACTACTGTTATGATTGTGATTTTATGTTTTAATTAGTGTCTGTGCCAGGTAAAGCCTTTGGGATCTTGTTGGGTGATAGTTGACTTGATCTTGTTGAAAAAAAGAAACTTTGTGCGCCAGTAACAGAATTGTTTAAAATCATAGAAGCATGATAAAATTCTGAATTTATTACACAAGATGGACATACAAATTTACCACGTTGTCCTAATTTTTCAGAATTTTTGGAGTTACAAAAGTATTCTAAGTTTTCAGATTGCTACAGACTGTTCTGTTTTTGGCATATTCTGTTTTCTTTGCGTTGTGTGCTTATTTTGATGAATCTATGGACTTTATCAGGGGGTATACGCCATAGTAAAGTTGGAATACAGTATATATAATGCAAAAATAGAATATGAATTGGTTTGCAACAGTATTTAGAGTAGTGATTTGCTTTCTTATACTAACGGATCGCACGAAGGTTTTGTTAAGTTTTGTGTGATTGAAGTTTTCAAGTTTTGGGTGAGATCACGATGGATGAAGGAATAAGGAGTAAGAAGAGCATAAGCTGGGGGATGCTACCGCACCCCAAGGTAATATCCAAGGATGAACAAGCAACTAAGCTTGGGGAGGCCCCAAGTGGCATCTCATCTTTCTTCTAACGACCATCGGTATTTTACTTGAACCTATATTTTAATTCGTCACATATCATGAGTTTTGCTTGGAGCGTCTTGTATGATATGAGTCTTTGATTGTTTTGCTTTTTAGTTTGTCACAAGTACTTGCTGGAACACCTATTTGAGAGAGCCAAAATTATGCTATGATTTGTTAGAATTGCTCTTTATGCTTCACTTAAATTATTTGAGCAATGGAATTGCTCTAGTGCTTCACTTATATCTTTTTGAGCATGGTATGCTTTAATATTTTTGAAGAAATGCTCTCATGCTTCACTTAGATTTATTTGAGAGTTAGTAAATTTTTGAAGAAATTCTCTCGTGCTTCACTTATTTTATTTTGAGAAATAAAAAAATATGCTCATGTTCTTCACTTAAATTTGTTTGAGCTAATCAAAAGCAACATATGAAATTAGTCCCAAAGTGATAGATATTCAAGAGGGATATAATAAAAACTTTCATGAAGATCATTGGAAAAATTAAACTTGTTTCTTTGTAATAGTTTTGAGATAATGATGATAGTGATATGTGAGTCATGTTGGTGAGTAGTCACACTTTAGTAAGAATATTGGTGTTAAGGTTTGTGATTCCATATGCAAGCACGAAAGTCAATAGTTATGCAATGAAATTACATCCTACTTGTGGTGAATTATTCAATGTTAGTTATGCTTAATGCTTGCTTATGAGATTTTTCGTTTCTTGGTTGGATGCTTCTCAATCTTTTTGCTAGACTTCACTTGTACTAAGTAGGAATACTACTTGTGCATCCCAAATCCTTAAACCTAGTTTTGCCATATGAGTCCACCATACCTACCTATATGTGGTATTTCTGTGCCGTTCTAAGAAAATTTATTTGTGCCATCTCTAATTTCAAAATAAATTTCCTTTTTGTGTGCTCATACCTCTCATGAAGCGGCAGGGGGTGGCCAATATTTTCCATGCTAGATGTGTTATTCTCAAGATGAGTGTTTATTCACTTGTAATTGCACGAGAGTGCGGCAAAGGTATTAGGGATGCCCAGTCCCGAAATAAAAAGAAATTTACTTTATGTTGTCAAATAATAAGTTCCTTTGAAAGTGTTGGTATGGACGACACCCATGGATACGGCTAGCCGTGGAATGTGAAAGAATGGTGGAAAAATGAATAAACTTTATTTTTTGTTTGGGAATTGCCTATGATATATCTAGCATGTAAAGTGTTGGGAATAACTCGGACGTTTTCATTGACAAGAAAATTATGCCTCTCAAAATGTTTTATCTCTTAATTTTCGCTTTGAGCTCTGGCATCTCTACAAATCCCTACTTCCCTCTGCGAAGGGCCTTTCTATTTACTTTATGCATTTTTTATTTTTATTTGAGTCTCCATCTTCTCTTATAAAGCACCAACTAAGGGGCACTATGATCGTACTTGAGCATTGAATGTAGCTAATATGCCAGTGTGTTTCATGAATGGATCAATGATTGAGCATGATGGGCTAGGGATAACTTGCTTTAGTGTTGATATGCTTGAGTATTGAAATCTTCATGTCAAAACTAGAATATTGCTTTGAACCATATAAAAGTCCATATTTCCATGCTACAAAAGAAAAGAATATGTGATGAACATGTTAGGCAGCATTCCACATCAAATTTTTTGTTTTTATCATTTACCTACTCGAGGACGAGCAGGAATTAAGCTTGGGGATACTGATATGTCTCCAACATATATATAATTTTTGATTGTTCCATGTTGTTATGTTATAATTCTTGGATGTTTTACAATCATTTTATAGCAACTTTATATCATTTTTGGGAGTAACCTATTGACATAGTGCCCAACGTCAGTTGCTGTTTGTTGCTTGTTTTTTACTTCGCAGAATACCAGTACCAAAAGGAGTCCAAACGCAGCAAAACTTTTTGGAGAATTTTTCTGGGCGAGAAGACATAGGATGGGCCAACGAAGTACCCGAGGGGTGCTTCGAGGGGGCACAACCCACCTGGGCATGCCTGGGGGCCCAGGCGTGCCCTGGTGGGTTGTGCCCACCTCGTTGGCCTCCCGCACCACCTCTTTGTCCTATAAAAACCCAAATATTCTAAAAACCCTAGGGGAGCCGATGGAACACAATGCTAGCCTCCACATGTTTTAGAACCACAAGATCCAATCTAGACACCATCACGGTGGGGTTCATCATCCTCATTAGTGCCTCTCCGATGATGTGTGAGCAGTTCATTGTAGACCTATGGGTGCATAGGCAATAGCTAGATGGCTTCTTCTCTCTTTTTGATTCTCAATACAATGGTCTCTTCGAGATCTATTTGATGTAACTCTTTTTGCGGTGTGTTTGTTGGGATCCGAGGAACTTTGAGTTTATGATCACATCTATTTATCCATGAAAGTTATTTGAGTTTCTTTGATCTCTTATATGCATGATTACTTTTAGTCTCATATTTCTTCTTCTAATATTTGGTTTAGTTAGGCCAACTAGATCGATTTTTCTTGCCATGGGAAGAGATGCTTTGTGATGGGTTTGGTCGTGCGGTGTTCTTTCCTAGTGAAAGAAGGGGCAGCAAGACATGTATTGATCATTGCCATTAAGGATAACAAGATGGGGTCTATCCTACATGAATAGATCTTGTCTACATAATGTCATCGTTCTTATTGCATTACTCCGTTTCTCCATGAAATTAATACACTAGATGCATGCTGGTTAGCGGTCGATGTGTGGAGTAATAGTAGTAGATGCAGACAGGAGTTGGTCTACTAATCTTGGACGTGATGCCTATATAATGATCATTGTATGGATATTGTCATAATTACTTGAGGTTCTATCAATTGCTGAACAGTAATTTGTTTACCCACCGTATGCTATTTTCTCGAGAGAAGCTACTAGTGAAATCTACGGCCCCCAGGTCTATTTTCTCATCATATATTTTCAGAACTATATTGCCATTTTCCTTTTTATTTATTTGTATATTTTATTTTTAGATCTATATTATCAAAAACCCAAAAATACATCGCTGAATTTTATTTGCCGTTATTCTATTTACATATACCAAATTCTATCTTTACCAATCGTTTACCCAGGAGGGACCAACAACCCCTCTTATGCGTCGGGTTGTAAGTATTTGTTCTTTGTGTGCAGGTACCCTTTACATAGTGTTGCTTGGTTCTCCTACTGGTTCGATAACCTTGGTTTCATCACTGAGGGAAATACCTACCGTAGTTGTGCTGCATCATCCCTTCCTCTTCGGGGAAAAACTAACACGGACACGAGCCGTAAAGGATTGGGTGTGATAGACTCTACATTCACATACAACGGGTGTAAGCCAGTTTTGCACAGGCAGAATACTTGGGTTAAACTTGACGAGCCTAGGTGTAGGACCTTGAGAAGAGGTGTCTAGAGGGGGGGTGATTAGACACTAAGTACCAAAGTTGCAGTTTTTAAGTTTCTTTAAAGTTTGAGTGGAGTTTAGGCACAAGTTTAACATTCACAACACATAGCAAGCAAGCATGCAAAGAGTATATGAGTAGTGGAAAGTAAAGCATGCAACTTGCAAGAATGTAAAGGGAAGGGTTTGGAGGATTCAAACGCAATTGGAGACACGGATGTTTTTGGCGTGGTTCCGATAGGTGGTGCTATCGTACATCCACGTTGATGGAGACTTCAACCCACGAAGGGTAACGGTTGCGCGAGTCCACGGAGGGCTCCACCCATGAAGGGTCCACGAAGAAGCAACCTTGTCTATCCCACCATGGCCGTCGCCCACGAAGGACTTGCCTCATTAGCGGTAGATCTTCACGAAGTAGGCGATCTCCTTTCCCTTACAGACTCCTTGGTTCAACTCCACAATCTTGTCGGAGGCTCCCAAGTGACACCTAGCCAATCTAGGAGACACCACTCTCCAAGAAGTAACAAATGGTGCGTTGATGATGAACTCCTTGCTCTTGTGCTTCAAATGATAGTCTCCCAACACTCAACTCTCTCTCATAGGTTTTGGATCTGGTGGAAAGAGGGTTTGAGTGGAAAGCAACTTGGGGAAGGCTAGAGATCAAGATTCATATGGTAGAAATGGAATATCTTGGCTTCAACACATGAGTAGGTAGTTCTCTCTCAGAAATAGGATTCTGGAAGTGTAGGTTTAGTCTGATGGCTCTCTCCACGAATGAAGAGGAGGTGGAGGGGTATATATAGCCTCCACACAAAATCTAACCGTTACACGCAATCTACCAAACTCGGTGGGACCGAATCGTTAAACTCGGTCAGAATGATTTAGCAAATAATGTTACCGTTAGGGTTTTCGGTGGGACCGGAATGCAACTCGATGGGACCGATTCGGTTAGGTTTAGGGCATAACGTAATCTCGGTAAGACCGATTACACAAACTCGGTGGGACCGATTTTGGTAATAAGCTTTCCAGAGAGTTGGTCAGGCAAACTCGATTTGACCGATTATCAAACTCGGTGGGACCAATTTTGATAATAAGTTAACCAGAGAGTTTGCATTGTAATCTCGGTAGTACCGATTGCTCAAACTCGGTGAGACCGATTTTGATAATGGACATACACAGAGAGATTACAACCCCATCTCGGTGAGACCGAGATCCCTATCGGTGAGACCGATTTTCCTAGGGTTTGTGGCAGTGGCTAAGACATCCAAACTCAGTGGCGCCGGATAGAAAGAATCAGTGGGGCCGAGTTTGACTTTAGGTTTAGTACATATGTGTGGAAGTGGGAAAGTAGTTGAGGGTATTTGGAGCATATCACTAAGCACTTTGAAGCAAGAGGCTCATTAAGCAACACCTCATTCCTCCTTGATAGTATTGGCTTTTCCTATAGACTCAATGTGATCTTGGATCACTAAAATGTAAAATGAAGAGTCTTGAGCTTGAAGCTTGAGCCAATCCTTTGTCCTTAGCATCTTGAAGGAGTTCCCACATCCTTTAGTCCATGCCACTCCATTGTTGAACTTATCTGAAACATACTAGATAAAAGTGTTAGTCCAACAAGAGATATGTTGTCATTAATTACCAAAACCACCTAGGGAGCACTTGTGCTTTCAATCTCCCCCTTTTTGGTAATTGATGGTAACATACATCAAAGCTTTAGATAAAGATATAAAGAATAGCAAGTAAAGCTTTGGAAAGACATGTAACAAGCATAGGCTCCCCCTACATGTATGCAATCATGTGAATATGAAATATAGAAGCATGTGATAGCATAACCATGATAGAGCAGGCAATGTGTTACATGTATCTTGGCTATATGCATCAGAGCAAAAAGTATTAAAGAGAATACCTTCATGCCCATGAGTCCTTCTTGCAAAAAGTATGTACATCAGCAAGAATTCCTCATACACATGATTGTGATGCATATACTTACCTTGTGGTCTTGAGTTGTCTTAGGATGGAATGAACCTGTGAAAACAAGGTTAGATAACACAGATGCATCTACTAGCCAGAGCAAATAGAAGAAACCACAAGAATACCAAGACTGAGATGACATGTAGAGAGTGAGTACTGAGTACCACATTGGATTAGACATGTCCCCAAGAGTAAAGATATGCAATGAATTTAAATGATCTCTTTCCCTTAGATGTCTTGCTCCCCCTGAATCTAACATGGGATACTGGGAGAAGATAGGGAACAGAAAATCAGAGCTGAAGGAAAACAAAGCTGAAAGATATGAATGATGATCAGAGCTAAAGTTCAGAGCTAATGTATGCTAATGCAAAATGAGCACAACATATCATATGAACATGTGTCTCCCCTCAAGAAGACATGTGGACATCTCTCCTCTTGAGCACCAAGCATATGGGATCCTTGAGAAATACTTTCTAATTAAGTATCCTCTCCCCCTGGAGATCCCTCTCGTCTTTTGAGGGTCTCTCCCCCTAGAAGGTCTCTCTCTCCCTTAAGAAGAAAGGTGATAAGTTTTGATGCTCTCTCTATCTCCAAATGATAAGCTTTGATGTTCTTTCTCTCCCCCTTTGACATCAATTTCCAAGAAGGGTCTTCTGGAGTCTGTCGAATGGGTTTGGTCCTTGAGACACAGAACAAAGCAATGATGAAAATGTTATGCTTGTAGAGGACAAGATTCATTGAGTGGAGCTGGATCAGAAGAAACACAGAATATATGGCAAAGAGTTTTTCCTGTTATGAAATCGGTGGCACCGAGTGGTATGCTTCGGTCGTGCCAAAAAGATTCGGTTGGACCAAAAATAACAAATCGGTGTAACCGAGTTCATCGCAGAGAAAACACTTGTCACCTCAGATCACTAGACTAGTAAGATCTCACAAAGATTTGCAAGGAATTAACTGAAAGATATGCAAGGAATTAGATGCAGAAAATGCAGAGAAAACAGAAAGAAATCTAGATAAAGTTTTTTTTTGAAAGGGGAAACACATATGCATGAGACAAATGCAAAAACTCAGAAAAGAACACAGGAGAACTTCATCTAGAGATGGTCGGCGACAAAGTCACCTATGTTAGAGTATATTGACTTAGGAGTCAAGTGAGATCACTTGATCATAGGCCATACTCATCGTTTAAGCTCAAAATGGGGTTGCCATCTTTCGTTTAAGCATCTTGATGTATTCACATCTTGTCGAGTTGCTTTAACTCATGACTCGGAGTAAAGCTTCTCTAAGATGGAATACCATACCTTGGTTGGTGGTGTTGTCCATGTAGTTGAACTTGTGTGGGTTGCTCAAGGTTGATGTAGCTCATCAAGAATTTGGAGCACCACTTGGAATTTGAGTCCATCTACCTACATGGGTTAGTTCTTGCAAGGAAGGGCACTTGTATATCCAAAAATGACAATCATGAAACTCAACATAGAATTTGTCAAAGGATATGTGTGAATGGTTTCGTGCTTCCTTGTCTTCAACCACCTTTGTATAGAGACTTGGTGATGTAGAGATTGCTCAAGATGTGAGTAGGTTACAATCTCATGGAGTTTGATTCAACCAAGTACCTACATGGGTTAGATAACATGCAAGATACAAATATATCCAAGACATAAGATTTTCATCATAAGAGAAATATCAAGGATTAGTCATAAGATCATGTCTTGCATGTATCCAATGAAGTTTCTACTCCAAGTTTGAAGCATCAATGATGTTCAATTCTCCTCTTAACCTGCAAAACACTTTCTCATCAAGAGGTTTAGTGAATATATCCGCTAATTGCTTTTCGGTGCGAACATGCTTAAGATCAATGTCACCCTTAGCAAGATGATCTCGAATGAAATGATGACGAACTTCAATATGCTTAGTTCAAGAATGTTGCATAGGATTATGACCAATTTTGATAGCACTTTCATTATCACAAAGCAATGGAACATGTCTCACATATATCCCATAATCTTTAAGAGTTTGGGTCATCCAAAGTAATTGAGCACAACATGAACCAGCGGCAATATATTCAGCTTCGGCGATGGATAAGGATACCGAGTTTTGTTTCTTGGAGGACCAAGACACAAGAGATCTACCAAGAAATTGACAAGTACCTGAAGTGGACTTTCTATCAACCTTGTCTCCGGCATAGTCCGAGTCGGAATAGCCAACAAGATCGAAAGAGGCCCTCTTAGGATACCAAATGCCAAAATTTGGTGTATGGATTAAGTATCTCACTATCCTTTTCACGGCCTTAAGATGACATTCTTTAGGAGCAGCTTGATATCGTGCACACATGCACACACTTAGCATAATATCGGGACGTGAAGCACATAGATATAACCATGAACCAATCATAGAGTGATAAACCTTTTGATCAACTGGTTCACCATCTTTGGTTAAGTCAAGATGTCCACTAGTAGGCATGGGTGTAGTCATACCTTTGCATTCTTGCATATTGAACTTATTGAATAAGTCCTTGGTGTACTTTGTTTGCGAGACAAAAGTACCTTCCTTAGTTTGCTTGATTTGCAAACCAAGAAAGAATTTGAGTTCACTCATCATAGACATCTCAAACTTCTCTAACATTAGCTTCCCAAAATTTTCACTAAAATGAGGGTTAGTTGAACCAAATATAATATCATCAACATAAATTTGGCACACAAAGAGTACACCATTAACCCTTTTAGTAAAAAGAGTAGAATCAATTTTCCCAATTTCAAAGCCTTTTTCAATAAGGAACTTGGTCAAGCATTTATACCATGCTCTAGGAGCTTGTTTAAGTCCATAAAGAGCTTTGTGAAGTTTGTAAACATGATTGGGTTTCTTAGGATTGACAAAGCCGGGAGGTTGTTTAACATAAACTTCCTCCTCTATTTCACCATTTAGAAAAGCACTTTTAATGTCCATTTGGTACAAGGTGATATCATGGTGATTAGCATAGGCAAGTAAGATGCGAATGGACTCAAGTCTAGCAACGGGGGCGTAAGTCTCACCATAGTCCATACCTTCGACTTGTGTGTAGCCTTGGGAGACGAGACGTGCTTTGTTGCGAACTACTTGTCCATCTTCATCTTGCTTGTTGCAAAACACCCATTTCGTACCGATGATGTTGTGGTTGTTGTCGGGCTTCTCAACCAATGTCCAAACTTGGTTCCTCTCAAAGTTGTGTAGCTCTTCATGCATAGCATTTATCCAATCCGGATCTTCCAATGCTTCTTCGACCTTCATAGGTTCAATGCTAGAGATGAAAGAATAGTTTTCACAAAAGTTAGCTAAACGAGTTTTAGAGCGAGTGATTCTCCCGGTTTGAATATCATTGTAGATTTGCTCTACGGGATGGTCTTTAGCAATTCTTGCTCGAACTCGTGAAAGCTTTTGCTTGGATCTTCGTTGAACATCTTGTTCATCTTCTTGGCCTTCTTCATTGTTGGCGTTGTCGTTCTCTTGTCGTGGTGGAGAAGGAGGTTGTTGACGTTCATCTTGATGCACTTCCTCGTTTCCTTCATCTTGGTGTGTCCCACTTGTGGATGCTTCCGTATCAACTCTTGGTTCACCTTGTCGTGAAGTAGAAGCTTCCACTTGGACAGACGAGGTACTCTCCTTCACCTCTGTTGGATGAACCTTGCCAATAGACAAGTCTTGGATTGCTTCCGAAGGATCTTTGTCTCCTACATCAATTGGCAATTGCTCTACTTGCGAGCCGTTAGACTCATCAAACTTCACATCTACCGTCTCTTCAACCTTTCGGGTGAAATTGTTGTAGACACGGTAAGTGTGAGAGTTTGAGCCATAACCTAGTAGGAAACCTTCATGAGACTTAGGAGCAAATTTAGAACGACGATGCTTATCAAGAATGTAGCACTTTGAGCCGAATACTCGAAAGTATCCAACTTGGGGTTTGTTACCGGTGAGTAGCTCGTATGCCGTCTTGCCGAGTAGCTTGTGAAGATACAAGCGATTTGCTGCATGACAAGCTGTCTCAACCGCTTCTGCCCAAAAGTGCTTCGGCGTCTTGTACTCATCAAGCATCGTTCTCTCCATTTCAATGAGCGTCCGGTTCTTCCTCTCAACAACTCCATTTTGTTGAGGTGTGTACGTAGCCGAGAACTCGTGTGAAATCCCTTCTTCGTCAAGAAAGGTGTCCACATTTGCGTTCTTGAACTCCATTCCGTTGTTGATGCGAACCTTCTTGATCTTCACTTCAAATTGGTTTTGGGCCTTCCTAGCGAAGTTTTTGAAGATCTTTTGGACCTGCGATTTATCATCGAGAAAGAACACCCACGTAAATCTGGAAAAATCATCAACTATAACTAGACCAAAAGAATTTCCACCGAGACTCTTGTAAGAGTTGGGACTAAAGAGATCCATGTGAAGTAGCTCGAGTGGCCTCTTCGTGGTCATGATGTTCTTCACGGGATGCCTTCCTCCAACCTGTTTACCTTCTTGACAAGCGCTGCAAAGTTTATCCTTATCAAATATGACATCATTAACTCCAAGGATATGATTCCCCTTAATAAGCTTGTCAAGGTTTCACATACCAACATGACCTAATCGTCTATGCCATAACCAGCCTTTTGAGGATTTAGCAATGAAGCAAGTTTTAGGTTGAGCCTTTTTAGTGAAATCAACAATGTATAGATCACCTCTACGCACACCGGTAAAGACCATTTTATGATTATCTCAATGAAACACTTGGCAATCTACTTCAGTAAATAGAACATTGAAACCGAAATCAGCAAGTCTAGATACTGAAAGTAAGTTGTAACCAAGAGATTCAACAAGCATAACATTTTGTATGGAGCTATCATGTGATATGGCCACCTTACCAAGGCCAACCACCTTACCCTTTGAGTTGTCACCGAAAGTGACATACTTTCGAGGACTATCATTATCAGCAAGCTCACGAAACATGTCTTTATCTCCGGTCATGTGATCGGTACATCCACTATCAAGAACCCATTCCTTTCCTCCTGACATATATCCCCGAAGATTTGCCATAAGACCGAAATGTCTCATTGCATCATCAAGATCGAAGTCACTATCATCATCCTCGTCATAGTATCCATGTTCAACATCGTCATGTGGTGGATCAAATCCTAGAGAGGGTGATTCATTAGAATGAGTTTGACAATAATCTTGTCTATGAATTCTTATAGCTTCGGAAATAATGTCACTAATAATACCAACATTTCCTTTGGCACGCATAAGGTTTGTAAGCTCAAATAGATGATCACCAAACATAGGATCACTAGTATTCATTTTACTCAAAGCAATAGACTTATGGAGAATTTCATCTAGATTTTTCAAGGAATAATCTGGAAATCGTTCCTCAAGAAATTTCCATATGGTGTAGGCACACTTAAAAGTAGGCAAACATCCAATCAAGTTTCTAGGCAATCCTCTAATGATAAGTTCGCCAGTTCTAAGATTCCTAACCATGTCAATTGACTCATCATGGGTTGGATGCATAGGATCAACATAAGGTGCACAAGGGCTAGCAATGTACTTGTTAAAATGATATTGATTGAAAATAACAAGCATCTCATTTTTCCACTCACGAAAATACTCTCCATCAAGAATAGGCACTCTATGTCTAAGACTCCCCAAAGTAGACTCATCCATCTTCCTCCAATGGTGATTAAACCAAGGCAATGGAGACCAATGCTCTGATACCACTTGTAGGACCTTGAGAAGAGGTCTCTAGAGGGGGGGGGGGTGATTAGACACTAAGTACCAAAGTTGCAGTTTTTAAGTTTCTTTTAAGTTTGAGTGGAGTTTAGGCACAAGTTTAACATTCACAACACATAGCAAGCAAGCATGCAAAGAGTATACGAGCAGCGAAAAATAAAGCATGCAACTTGCAAGAATGTAAAGGGAAGGGTTTGGAGGATTCAAACGCAATTGGAGACACAAATGTTTTTGGCGTGGTTCCGATAGGTGGTGCTATCGTACATCCACGTTGATGGAGACTTCAACCCACGAAGGGTAACGGTTGCGCGAGTCCATGGAGGGCTCCACCCACGAAGGGTCCACGAAGAAGCAACCTTGTCTATCCCACCATGGACGTCGCCCATGAAGGACTTGCCTCACTAGCGGTAGATCTTCACGAAGTAGGCGATCTCCTTGCCCTTACAAACTCCTTGGTTCAACTCCACAATCTTGTCGGAGGCTCCCAAGTGACACCTAGCCAATCTAGGAGACACCACTCTCCAAGAAGTAACAAATGGTGCGTTGATGATGAACTCCTTGCTCTTGTGCTTCAAATGATAGTCTCCCCAACACTCAACTCTCTCTCATAAGTTTTGGATCTGGTGGAAAGAGGGTTTGAGTGGAAAGCAACTTGGGGAAGGCTAGAGATCAAGATTCATATGGTAGGAATGGAATATCTTGGCCTCAACACATGAGTAGGTAGTTCTCTCTCAGAAATAGGATTCTGGAAGTGTAGGTTTAGTCTGATGGCTCTCTCCATGAATGAAGAGGAGGTGGAGGGGTATATATAGCCTCCACACAAAATCTAACCGTTACACACAATCTACCAAACTCGGTGGGACCGAATCGTTAAACTCGGTCAGACCGATTTAGCAAATAATGTGACCGTTAGGGTTTTTGGTGGGACCGGAATGCAACTCGGTGGGACCGATTCGGTTAGGGTTAGGGCATAACATAATCTCGGTAAGACCGATTACACAAACTCGGTGGGACCGATTTTGGTAATTAGCTTTCCAGAGAGTTGGTCAAGCAAACTCGGTTTGACCAATTATCAAACTCGGTGGGACTGATTTTGATAATAAGTTAACCAGAGAGTTTGCATTGTAATCTCGGTAGTACCGATTGCTCAAACTCGGTGAGACCGATTTTGATAATGGACATACACAGAGAGATTACAATCCCATCTCGGCGAGACCGAGATCCCTATCGGTGAGACCGATTTGCCTAGGGTTTGTGGCAGTGGCTAAGACATCCAAACTCGGTGGCGCCGGATAGAAAGAATCAGTGGGGCCGAGTTTGACTTTAGGTTTAGGACATATGTGTGGAAGTGGGAAAGTAGTTGAGGGTATTTGGAGCATATCACTAAGCACTTTGAAGCAAGAGGCTCATTAAGCAACACCTCATTCCTCCTTGATAGTATTGGCTTTTCCTATAGACTCAATGTGATCTTGGATCACTAAAATGTAAAATGAAGAGTCTTGAGCTTGAAGCTTGAGCCAATCCTTTGTCCTTAGCATCTTGAAGGAGTTCCCACATCCTTTAGTCCATGCCACTCCATTGTTGAACTTATCTGAAACATACTAGATAAAAGTGTTAGTCCAACAAGAGATATGTTGTCATTAATTACCAAAACTACCTAGGGAGCACTTGTGCTTTCACTAGCATGTACAGACATGGTCTCAGAACATTGAGGACCGAAAGGTCGAACATGGGTCATATAGTAGATCTGATAAACATAGAGATGTTCACCATTGAAGAGTACCCCATCTCACGTGATGATCGGACATGGGTTAGTTGATTTGGATCACGTATCACTTAGACAACTTGAGGGATGTTGATTTTAGTGGGAGTTCATTAGCAATTTGATTATTTGAACTAAAATTTATCATGAACTTAGTCTTAATAGTTTTTGCATATCTATGTTGTAGATCAATGGCCCGTGCTACCGTCCCCTACAATTTTAATGCGTTCCTAGAGAAAGCTAAGTTGAAAGATGATGGTAGCAACTACACAGACTGGTTCCGTGATATCTAGTATGCAACTTTATTCTTGTAGACACGTGTTGGGCCTCCAAGCACAGAGTTTTATCGGACAGTAGCAATTTTCCCTCAAGTGGATGAGCCAAGGTTTATCAATCCGTGGGAGGCGTAGGATGAAGATAGTCTCTCTCAAGCAACCATGCAACCAAATACAAGAAATCTCTTATGTCCCCAACACACCCAATACAAAGGCAAATTGTATAGGTGCACTAGTTTGGCGAAGAGATGGTGACAAAAGTGTAGTGTGGATAGTAGATATGAGTTTTTGTAGTGCGAACAATAAAAAACAGCAAGGTAGTAAACAGTAAAACGGAGCACAAACGGTATTGCAATGATGGAAAATGAGGCCTAGGGTGCATACTTTCACTAGTGCAATCTCTCAACAATGCTAACATAGCTGGATCATATGATTATCCCTCAAAGTGCGATAAAGAATCACTCCTGAGTTCCTATTAGCGGAGAACAAAAGATAGAAATTGTTTGTAGGGTACGAAACTACCTCAAAGCTATTCTTTCCGATCAATCTATCCTAGAGTTTGTACTAAAATAACAGCAAGCTATTCTTTCCGGTCAATCTAATTAAGAGTTCGTACTAAAATAACACCATATGATGCATATCAACAAACTCTAATGTCACCTAGATACCTCAATGTCACCGTGAGTACCCATGAGTTAGTTAGACGATATGTATCAAACAATTTCAGATTCATAATACTCAATCCACACAAAGAACTACAAGGAGACCCCAAAGTTTCTATCAAAGAAAAGATAATAAAAACGTGCATCAACCCCTATGCATAGATTACCCCAAAGTCACCTCAGGAATCCGCAAGTTGAGTGCCATAACATATATCAAGTGAATAAAAATAATACCCCATTGTCACCACGGGTATTCATATGCAAGACATATATCATGCGTTCTCAGATCTGAATATTCAATCCGATAAGACAAAACTTCAAAGGGTAAAGACTCAATTCATCACAACAAGTGTAGAGAGGGGAGAAACATCATATGATCCATCTATGTTAACAAAGCCCATGATACATCAAGATCATGACATATCAAGATCGCGCGCGAGAGACATTAAACACATAGCTACTGGTACAAACCCTCAGCCCCGAGGGTGGACTACTCCTTCCTCATCGTGGTGGCCGCCGGGATGATGAAGATGGCCACCGGTGATGATCTCCCCCTCCGGCAGGGTGCCGGAACGGGCTCCTGATTGTTTTTCGGTGGCTACAGAAGCTTGCGGCGGCGGAGCTTCCGGTCTCCCCGAGGATTTTCAGAATATTTGGGAATTTATAGGGCAAAGAAGGGGTACGGGAGGCCACCGAGGTGTGCCCCCCTCGGGGCACCTCCAGGTGCTGCTCTGGCCCAATGGTTCTCTTCTGGTCCATAAAAAATCCACAAAAAGTTTCAACTCATTTGGAGAACTTTCATTTCTACACAAAAAACAACATCACGGTAGTTCTGCTGAAAACAGCGTCAGTCCGGGTTAGTTCCATGCAAATCATACCAAAACCATATACATTTGTTATAAACATGGCATGAATACTTCATAAATTATAGATACGTTCGAGACATATCAGCATTCCCAAGCTTAATTCCTACTCGTCGTCGAGTAGGTAAATGATAAAAGAAATAATTTATGAAGTGTAAATGCTAGCAAAGTGTACAAGTTTGATCAATGACAATTTCAATCACTTCTCCTAGCATCTTAACATCAATTCTTTCTTATAAAACTTCTCATGTTGAAGTAGCAACCAATTCACATGTTAAGGTTCAAATGAGGAATTCTCTTGAAACTCAACAACCTATGTTGTTAGTCACCAAGCAATTGCAATTCAACTTATTCAATAGAGTCTAAGCAAGAGATCAACATACTCAACCATCATATAGTCTTCTATGATTGCTAACACTCACCGCATCCACATGAGCAAAACGTTTCAACCGTACACATAGAAAGATAGGGGCTTATAATTTCGCCTCTCAATGTATTCACCTCAAGAGTGATGTCAAGAATAATAACTCATGCTACCCATATCCAATTGGATATATGTGCCTAGATCTTTCCTCGCCACATGATGCTTGCCAAAAGAGAAAAAATAAAAAAGGAATAGAGAGAAAAACTTTGACTCTTTGCATAAAAGTAAATACTGAAAAGTAAAAGATAGGCCCTTCACAGAGGGAAGCAGAGGTTGCCATGCGCTTATTTGTTTGTATGCTCAACCCCTAGTGTAAAAGAACATCATGTTATATTCCCCTTGTGATAGCAACCTTTATTATGTAGTCTCTCACTTTTATTCTTCGCCATCACAAGTTCGTACAATGCTCAATTTTCTCTTACACTAAATAATCTAACACTTTTAGAAGCAATTTTTATTGCCTTATTGCACCGATGACAACTTACTTGAAGGATCTTACTCAATCCATAGGTAGGTATGGTGGACTCTCGAAAATAAGATTTGGGTTTAAGGTTTTTTTTGGATGCACAAGTAGTATCTCTACTTGGTGCGGAATTTTTGGCTAGCAAAGATGGGGGGCAAGCACCACATGTTTAAGGATCTATGACAATATAACTTCTATGTGAATATGAACAAACATAAATCATTACGTTGTCTTCCTTGTCCAACGTCGATAATTTTGGCATATAATATTTTGATGGGGCTCACAATGACAAAATATTTCCAGGATAGTGTATTGGCATGTGAAAGTTCTCTTCCTTCTACTAATCATTCATGAATTGCTTGTATGACCAATATTGTGATTGTAAAGCTTCAAAAGATGTTACTTTCTAAACCCAATGTGAAGCTACCACTAGGCATGATATGAACATATTGGGCATAATTGGTTTGCTACCAACATTTGGCATTGCCAATATTTGGCAAGCCAACATTTGGCAAAATCAGGAGTTGCCAACATTTGGCAACTTTTTGTGAGATTGGCAATGAAATTAGCAAGCAACCAATCTCTAGCCAATATTTGGCAGTTGCCGAAATTTGGCATGCCAACTTTTGGCATCAAACCAATTATGCTCATAATTTCAACTTCATGATATTCAATTCATTCAACAATTTACTCATAGGATATAAGTGAAGCACGAGGTAAATGACAAACTACTCCAAAAAGATATAAGTGAAGATCAAGCGAGTAGTTAAGTAAAAGGGTAGCTAATTGAGGACTCTCTCATATTTAAAAGTTTCAGATCTAAGTATTTTATTAAAACAGCAAGAAAAATAAAAAAACAAAATAACATTCCAAGCATAGCACAACTCATGTGAAGAAGCAAAAACTTAGGCTCAACCGATACTAACCAATAATTGTTGAAGAAGAAAGGTGGGATGCTTACCGGGGCATCCCCAAGCTTATATGATTGAGACTTATTGTAATATTAGCTTGGAATGCCTTGGGCATCTCTAAGCTTGAGATTGTGTGTCTCCTTAATTCCTCTCATATATCGGTTTCCCTATAAATCTCAAAAACTTCATCCACACAAAACTCAACAAGAACTCGTGAGATAAGTTAGTATAAATCAATGCAAAACCTTATCATTCTCTACTGTAGAAAATCACTAAAATTATGATTCAACATTGCATACTAAATGCCTCTGCATATTTAATACTCCTATCCTCAAGTAGAATCATCAAATAAGCAAACATATGCAAACAATGCAACCATAACAGCAATATGCCAAAACAGTATAGTCTGTAAAGAATGCAAGATTCATCATACTTCCCTAACCCCAAAAATTATGAAAACAATACCTCACTTTAGAAAATTAATCAGATCTTATTTTTCAAAATGTTTCAGCACTTTATCACATTCTGAATTTTCTAGGGAATTTTTGCAACAACGATAAACTTTCTATTTTGAAACAGCAACATGTAAACTTGCAAAATAAGCATGGCAAAGGCTATCATTGCCACTTTTATTGAAATAAAAGATACAAAACATTATTCTAAATAACAGCAAGCAAATACTAACAAAATAAATTGATGCTCCAAGCAAAACTCATATCATGTGATGAATGAAAACATAGCTCCAAGTGAGGTTACCGATAATGTTGGAGATGAAAGAGGGGATGCCTTCCGGGGCATCCCCAAGCTTAGTTGCTTGGATCTTCCTTGAATATTACCTTGGGGTGCCTTGGGCATCCCCAAGCTTAGTATCTTTTCACTCATTATTCTCCTCATATCGACATCTCATCCAAAACTTGAAAACTTCAATCACACAAAACTTAACGGAACTTCGTGAGATAGGTTAGTATGATAAAGAGCAAACCATTTCACTTTGGTACTGTAAAAGACAAGATTCATAATTATTTACACACAATGCCTACTGTATCATATCATTTCCACAATTTATATTGAGCAATATAAGCCATAGAAACAAGGAAACAAGCAAACTATGCATTGAAAACAGAATCTGTCAAAAACAGAACAGTCTGTAGTAATCTATACTCAAACCATACTTCTGCTACTCCAAAAATTATGAAAAAAATTAGGACCACGTGAGAAATTTATATATTAATCTTCTTCAAAAATAATCAACTCAAAAGCACTCTTCTGTTAAAAATAAGAGTTATTTTTGTGAGCGCAAAGTTTTTGTTTTTCAGCAAGAGCAAATCAACTATCACCCAACATGATCCCAAAGGCTTTACTTGGCACTTTATTGAAACAAAGATAATAAAACATGATTACTAAAGTAGCATAATCATGTGAACACACAAAAACAGTAGGTAAAAGTGTTGGGTCGTCTCCCAACAAGCGCTTTTCTTTAATGCCTTTTAGCTAGGCATGATGATTTCAATGATGCTCGCATAAAAGATAAAAGTTGAAACATAACAAGAGCATCATAAATCATAAGTTCCTATCTCATAATAATTTTCAGTAGCATCATGAATAGATTCATCCATAAATCATAGAAGATTTATCACTCTTTATGGCATACATGTCATCATAATAATCATCATAAGTAGCAACTTTGTTCTCATCATAGTCAATTGAAACCTCTTCCAAAATAGAGGATGTATCACTAAATAAAGTCATGACCTCTCCAAATCCACTTTCATCAATGTTGTAATAAGATTCAACACCCTTCAAAATAGCGGGATCACTACTACCTAGAGTTACCCACTTTCATCATTGTAATCATCATAAATAGGAGGCATGCTATCATCATAGTAAATTTTCTTATCGAAAGTAGAAGGAATCAAAGGATCCTATTAATTATTCAAAGCACTCCAAAGCTTGGGACAAGCATTATTTCCAGCAAATAAATCTTCAAACATTTCATACTCACCGAACATAGCATCCCCAAGCTTGTGGTTTTGCATATCATCATAATCATTCTTGTCAATAGCATGAATGGCACCAATAGTATAGCAAACATTATTATCATATTCTTCCAAGCAAGTGCCAAAAAGATCTTCAAGGTCATAAGAGACATCATTGTCTTCCCAATCATAATCATCACAACAAGTAGTAGGCATCACAAAATCATACTCAATATCATCATCCTCCATCAACATATTTGATTCACTTTCATGAGGCACAATGGTGATAGGAGCAATATTACTTAGGAGAGTTACCTTTTTACCTCTACTTTTTTTATTTTGTTTTTCTTCTTCACCACCTCACGTGTGGGTTTAATAAAAAAATTCGAGCTTCTTGTTGAAGAGATTGATTGGATAGGAAGCTCCTCCTCGTTACCTGATTCATCATAATAAACACTAGGAGGGTATTGTTTTCTTGTCTTTAGATAGTTGGCAATATAAGGATTCTCAATGCAATTTTCCGCACAAAACATATAAATTTCCTCTAGATCAAAATCAAGAAATCTGTTGAGATTAAATTTTGGAATACCCTTAGTTATACGTTTCATTTCTTCATACCCTAAAAGAAGACTAAGCTCTTTATGATGCTCAAGGGTAATCAAGTTATCACAATTTTTGGACATGATTGATCATGAAACAAAAAGCATTGGAGATTTAAATGACCATGTTCATTGCAAAGTTCACAAGGATGGCGAAAAATATTAAATCTTTCAGCACAATCATCTAGCCTCTCTTGCAACTTTTTCGTTTCTAAATATTTATGCTTCTTACAAAAATATCTACCTTCCCTTTTTGGTGTGCGTGTGCACTCCCAATTTACTCTGTAAAAATTGACATTCTTATAGGAGACATCATTATAATGGCTAGTGCAATCATCATTAGCATTTTGGATATTCAAAAAAATTCATACTAACAACATTGCAATCATGCTCATCTTTCAAATAATTTGTGCCAAACATTTTATTGACTTTTTCTTCTAACAATTGAGCACAATTTTTTGAACCATCATTTTCAAGAAAGATATTATAAAGATGATCGATAATATGATGAAACCTCAATTCTATTTTTTATGTAGTTTTCTTTTATAAACCAAACTAGTGATAAAACAAGAAACTAAAACATTCGATTGCAAGATCTAAAGATATACCTTCAAGCACTCACCTCCCCGGCAACAGTGCCAGAAAAGAGCTTGATGTCTACTATCAACTCTATTTTTGTAGACACGTATTGGGCCTCCAAGCGCAGAGTTTTGTAGGACAGTAGCAATTTTCCCTCAAGTGGATGACCTAAGGTTTATCAATCCGTGGGAGGCGTAGGATGAAGATAGTCTTTCTCAAGAAACCCTGCAATCAAATACAAGAAGTCTCTTATGTCCCCAACACACCCAACACAATGGAAAATTGTATAGGTGCACTATTTCCGCGAAAAGATGGTGATAAAACTGTAGTATGGATAGTAGATATGAGTTTTTGTAGTGCGAACAATAAAAAACCGCAAGGTGGTAAATAGTAAAACGGAGCACAAACGGTATTGCAATGATGGAAAATGAGGCCCAGGGTGCATACTTTCACTAGTGCAATCTCTCAACAATCCTAACATAGTTGGACCATATGTTTATCCCTCAAAGTGCAATAAAGAATCACTCCCGAGTTCCTATTAGCGGAGAACAAAAGATATAAATTGTTTGTAGGGTACGAAACCACCTCAAAGCTATTATTTCCGATCAATCTATCCTAGAGTTCGTACTAAAATAACAACAAGCTATTCTTTCGGATCGATCTAATCAAGAGTTGTACTAAAATAACACCATATGATGCATATCAACCAACTCTAATGTCACCTAGATACCCCAATGTCACCGCGAGTACCCATGAGTTAGTTACACAATATGTATCAAACAATTTCAAATTCATAATACTCAATCCACACAAAGAACTACAAGGAGACCCCAAAGTTCTATCGAAGAAAAGATAATAAAAACGTGCATCAACCCCTATGCATAGATTACCCCAAAGTCACCTCGGGAATCCGCAAGTTGAGTGCCGTAACATATATCAAGTGAATAAAAATAATACCCCATTGTCACCACGGGTATTCATATGCAAGACATATATCATGTGTTCTCAGATCTAAACATTCAATCCGGCAAGAAAAAACTTCAAAGCGTAAAGACTCAATTCATCACAATAAGTGTAGAGAGGGGAGAAACATCATATGATCCATCTATGTTAACAAAGCCCATGATACATCAAGATCGTGACATCTCAAGATCACGCGTGCGAGAGATTAAACACATAGCTACTGGTACAAACCCTCAGCCCCAAGGGTGGACTACCCCCTCCTCATCGTGGTGGCCACCGAGATGATGAAGATGGCCACCGGTGATGATCTCCCCTCCGGAAGGGTGCTGGAATGGGCTCCTGATTGGTTTTCGATGGCTACAGAAGCTTGCGGTGGCGGAGCTTCCGATCTAGGGTCTCCCCGAGGGTTTTCAGAATAGTCGGGAATTTATAGGGCGAAGAAGGGGTACAGGAGGCCACCGAGGTGTGTCACCCTTAGAGCACCCCCCCAGGTGCTGCTCTGGCCCAATGGTTCTCTTCTGGTCCATAAAAAATCCACAAAAAGTTTCAGCTCATTTGGAGAACTTTCATTTCTGCACAAAAAACAACACCACGGTAGTTTTGCTGAAAACAACGTCAGTCCGGGTTAGTTCCATGCAAATCATACCAAAACCATATAAAATTGTTGTAAACATGGCATGAATACTTCATAAATTATAGATACATTGGAGATGTATCAGTCCATAAGTTGAGGGTTATCCTCGTTGCTGCATAATAGAATTATGTCCTTGATGCACCGCTAGTTGACAGATCTACTGGAGGAGCTGCTGCAGATGTTATGACGTGTGGGAGGCTCGATCTGATGACTACTCAATAGTTTAGTGTGCCATACTTTACGGCCTGGAACCAGGACTTCAAAGACATTTTGAACGCCATGGAGCATATGAGATGTTCCAAGAACTGAAGTTGATATTTCAAGCAAATGCCCGGGTTGAGAGATATGAAATCTCCAACAAGTTCTATAGCTGTAAGATGGAGGAGAACAATTCTGTCAGTGAACACATACTCAAAATGTCTGGGTATCATAACCACTTGACTCAGCTGGGAATTGATCTTCCAGTTGAGAGTGTTATTGATAGAGTTCTTCAGTCACTGCCACCAAGCTACTGAGGCCTCGTGATGAACTATAATATCTAAGGGATGACAAAAACGAATCCCGAGCTCTTCACGATGCTGAAATCGGCGGAGGTAGAAATCAAGAAGGAGCATCAAGTGTTGATGGTTAACAAGACCACTAGTTTCAAGAAAAAGGGCAAGGGAAAGAAAGGACTTCAAGAATAATGGCAAGCAAGTTGCCGCTCCCGTGAAGAAGCCCAAAGCTGGACCCAAGCCTGAAACTGAGTGCTTCTACTACAAAGGAGATGGTCACTGGAAGCGGAACATCCCCAAATACTTGGCAGATAAGAAGGATGGCAAAGTAAACAAAGGTGTATTTGATATACATGTTATTGATGTGTACCTTACTAATGCTCGTAGTAGTGCCTGGGTATTTGATACTGGTTCAGTTGCTCATCTTTGTAACTTGAAACAAGAGCTGCGGAATAAACAAAGATTGGTTAAGGACGTGGTGACGATGCGCATTGGGAATGGTTCCAATGTCGATGTGATCGCCGTCGGTACGCTACCTCTGCATCTACCTTTGGGATTAGTTTTTGACCTCAACAATTGTTATTGGTGCCAGCTTTGAGCATGAACATTATAACTGGATCCTGTTTAATGCGGGACAGTTATTCATTTAAATCATAGAATAATGGTTGTTCTATTTATATGAGTAATATCTTTTATGGTCATGCACCTTTGATGAATGGTCTATTCTTGTTGAATCTCGGTTGTAGTGATACACATATTCATAATATTGATGCCAAAAGATGCAAAGTTGATAATGATAGTATAACATACTTGTGGCACCGCGGTTTAGGTCATTTTGGAGTGAAGCGCATGAAGAAACTCCATGCGGATGGACTTTTGGAATCACTTGATTTTGAATCATTTGATACTTGCGAACCATGCCTAATGGGTAAGATGACTAAAACTCCATTCTACAGAACAATGGAGCGAGCTAATGACTTATTGGAAATAATACATACTAATGTATGCGGTCCAATGAGTGTTGAGGCACGCGGTGGGTATCATTATTTTCTAACCTTCACAGATGATTTGAGTAGGTATGGGTATATCTACTTGATGAAACACAAGTCTGAAACATTTGATAAGTTCAAAGAATTTCGGAGTGAAGTGGAGAATCATCGTAACAAGAAAATAAAGTTTCTATGATCTCATCGCGGAGGCAAATATTTGAGCTACGAGTTTGGACTTCATTTAAAACAACGTGGAGTTGTTTCACAACTCACGCCACCTTGAACACCACATCGTAATGGTGTGTCCGAATGTCGTAACCGTACTTTATTAGATATGGTGCATTATATGATGTCTCTTACCAATTTGCCTTTATCATTTTGGGGTTATGCATTAGAGATAGCCGCATTCACGTTAAATAGGGCACCATACAAATCTGTGAGACGACAACATATGAACTATGGTTTGGCAAGAAACCTACGTTGTTGTTTCTTAAAGTTTGGGGATGTGTCGCTTATGTCAAAAGGTTATAGCCTAATAAGCTCGAACCCAAATCGGAGAAGTGCGTTTCATAGGATACCCTAAAGAAACTATTGGGTACACCTTCTACCACAGATCCGAAGGCAAGATCTTTGTTGCTAAGAATGGGTCATTTCTAGAGAAGGAGCTTCTCTCGAAAGAAGTGAGTGGAAGGAAAGTAGAACTCGATGAGGTAATTGTACCTTCTCTCGAATTGGAAAGTAGTACATCAGAGGAAAGAGTTCCCATGATGCCTGCACCAACTAGAGAGGAAGCTAATGATGATGATCATGAAACTTCAGATAAGTTACTACTGAGCCTTGGAGGTCGACCAGAACACGTACTGCAGTAGAGTGGTACGGTAATCCTATCCTGGAAGTCATGTTGTTAGACACAACGACGAACCTATGAACTATGAAGAAGCTATGATGAGCCCAAATTCCAACAAATGGCTTGAGGCCATGAAATCGGAGATAGGATCCATGTATGAGAACAAAGTATGGACTTTGGTGGATTTGCCCAATGATTGGCAAGCCATTGAGAATAAATGGATCTTCAAGAAGAAGACGGACGCTGATGGTAATATCATTGTCTACAAAGCTCGACTTGTCACAAAAGGTTTTCGACAAGTTCAAGGGGTTGACTACGATGAGACTTTCTCACCCGTAGCGATGCTTAAGTCTGTCTGAATCATGTTAGCAATTTCCGCATTTTATGATTATGAAATCTGGCTAATGGATGTCAAAACTGCATTCCTTAATGGGTTTCTTAAAGAAGAGTTGTATATGATGCAACCAAAAGGTTTTGTCGATCCTAAAGGTGCTAACAAAGTGTGCAAGCTCCACCGATCCATTTATGGACTGGTGCAAGCATCTCGGAGTTGGAATATACGCTTTGATGATGTGATAAAAGCATATGGGTTTATACAGACTTACGAAGAAGTTTGTATTTACAAGAAAGTGAGTGGGAGCTTTGTAGCATTTCTAGTGTTATATGTGGATGACATATTACTGATTGGAAATGATATATAATTTCTGGATAACATAAAAGGATACTTGAATAAGAAGTTTCAATGAAAGACCTCGGTGAAGCTGCTTATATATTGGGCATCAAGATCTATAGGGATAGAGCAAGACGCTTAATAGGACTTTCACAAAGCACATACCTTGACAAAGTCTGAAGAAGTTCAAAGTGGACCAGTCAAAGAAAGGGTTCTTGCCTATGTTGCAAGGTGTGAAATTGAGTCAGACTCAAAATCCGACCATGGTAGAAGATAGAGAAAAAAATGGAAGTCATTCCCTATGCCTCAGCCATAGGTTCTGTTGGGGATATAACTCTGAGGTATGACCCGCCCAGGAGGGGCCGGGTCACACCGCTGGTGGTTTAATATGAAGAAAGTCCAAGGAGGCCCAAGAAGAAGTATGAACACGGCGGCTCTTAGTGGCAGGCCTGGTGAAGGCCCAAGGCCAGGGCATGTGAATCACCGAAGGAAGACTTGCTCCGTAAGGCATGAGTAGTTAGAAACCAAGCCGATCAAGTTGTGTGAGCCGGCCGAGACTCTGTAAGCCGCCAGGTCCAAACCTGTGTATATAAAGGTGATACCAGCTGTGGATTAACTCAAGAAACAAGCAATCGAGAACTAGGTCAAGCGTATTCGCTCCCTTGTAATCGAAACTCAAGCAATACAACTATAAGCAGGAAGTAGGATTTTACCTCCACGATGAGGGGCCGAACCTGGGTAACTCCTTGTGTCCTTTGTCCCCTCCAACCCCTTCGAGCTAACCTAGTTGCGATGGCTCCACACATAAGTCCTTTCTCTAGGGCATTAGTCGTGACAAATCCACGATAGTTGGCACCCACCGTGGGGCCTGAGCAAGGTGGATTCGAGTTCTTGAAGGGCAGCTTCTTCAGGATCAAGGGATACGTCATGGGCTGGATGACCAAGAACCGCCGCGACAAGATCTACATCGATGATTCTCGCTAGGGTCCCGAGGCTAATTCAATCGAGTATGGGTATTAGGTCCCCTTCGGTGGAGTTCAAATCTTCGTCGGCAAGATTGGCGAAGCAGATCCTGAGCCAGTCGCCTGCTCCAACACCGTCGAGAGGGCTCGTTGCGCGAGACCCGCCAAGGTTCAACCCGCCCGGAAGTGTACTTTCGTCGGTTTTATCCATGGGACGGACCTTTGATACGTCTCCAACGTATCTATTATTTTTTATTGTTCCATGCCGTTATATTATCATTCTTGGATGTTTTACAATCATTTTATAATCATTTTATATCATTTTTGGTACTAACTTATTGACATAGTGCCCAGTGCCAGTTGCTGTTTTCTGCTTGTTTTTTACATCGCAGGAAATCAATATCAAACGGAGTCCATACGCAATGAAAATTTTTGTGGATTTTTTCTGGACCAGAAGACACAAGATGGGCCGAAGAAGTACCATAGGGGTGCCCCGAGGGGGGCACAACCCACCAGGGCGCACCTGGTAGTGCAGGCGCACCCAGGTGGGTTATGCCCACCTTGGCGGCCTCCCGCACCGCCTCTTTGCTCTGTAAACACCCCAATATTCCAGAAACCCTAGGAGAGTCGACGAAAATCAATTCCAGCCGCCGCAAGTTCCAGAAACACTAGATCCAGTCTAGACACCATCACAGAGGGGTTCATCATGTCCATTGGTGCCTCTCCGATGATGCATGAGTAGTTCATCGTAGACCTACGGGTCGGTAGTTAGTAGCTAGATGGCTTATTCTCTCTCGTTTGATTGTCAATACAATGGTCTCTTGGATATCCATATGATGTAACTCTTTTTGTGGTGTGTTTGTTGGGATCTGATGAACTTTGAGTTTATGATCAGATCTATGTTTTTATCCATGAAAGTTATTTGAGTCTTCTTTGATCTCTTATATGCATGATTAATTATAGCCTCATATTTCTTATCCGATATTTGGGTTTTGTTTGGCCAACTTGATCTATTTATCTTGCAATGGGAAGGGGTGCTTTGTGATGATTTCGATCTTACGGTGCTCTATCCCAGTGACAGAATGGGAAATGACATGTATGTATCATTGCTATTAAGGATAACAAGATGGGGTCTATTTCTACATAAATAGATCTTGTCTACATCATGTCATCATTCTTATTGCATTACTCCATTTTTTCCATGAACTTAATACACTAGATGCATGCTGGATAGTGGTCGATGTGTGGAGTAATAGTAGTAGATGCAGGCAGGAGTCGGTCTACTAATCTTGGACATGATGCCTATATAATGATCATTGCCTGGAATCGTCAAGATTATTTGAAGTTCTATCAATTGCCCAACAGTAATTGTTTTCCCACGGTTTACTATTTTTCTCGAAAGAAGCCACTAGTGAAACCTACGGCCCCTGGGTCTCTTCTTTAATATATTTGCTTTGGCAATCTGTTTTTATTTGCTTTTATTTTCAGATCTAATAAACCAAAAATACAAAAATACCTTGCTGCAGTTTTTAGAAATATATTTTATTTCGCGTTCCCGCGAGATCTATTTGTCCAATCTACTACAATTTTATCTATCTTTTTACTCGTGAGGGATTGGCAACTCTCTTATGTCGGGATGCAAGTATTTGTTCTTTGTGTGCACGAGCTGTTTACGTGGTGTTGTGTGGTTCTCCTACTGGTTCGATAACCTTGGTCTCATCACTGAGGGAAATAACTACTGTTGCTATGCTGCATCATCCCTTCCTCTTTGGGGAAATACCGACGTTCTAGCAAACATCAAAACAAATTTCTGGCACCATTGCCGGCAAGACATCATCAACACCAACCAGGTTCCTAATCACAAATCTCATCTCCTTGCAATTTACATTATTTTCCATTTTCCTCTCATTTTCCTCTCCCTCACTTCACAAAAATTTGCCATTTTATTTGCCCTCTTTTTGTTTGTTGTTTTCTCGTCAGATCTGTTTTTAAATGCGTTCTTGTTTGCGTAGTCAAGATGCCTCAAAGAAAATATTATGATGTTCCTTACCCAAATATTTTGCTTGAAATTGAGAAAAGTACTAAGGAATATATTACTACACACTTTGAGCATAATAAATATTTTACAGAAGAACTTAAGGAGCATTCCATTGTGCTAGATGCTATAACAAAACAACTTGATGATATTAGTAGAGAAGTTTGCAATCTCCAATCTAAGTATGCTTTTGCTGAAAGTTTGCTAGGGAAAATATCTGATGCACAAGCTACTTTAGTGAATCAAATGGTTGCCAAACCAATATCGTTAGAATATAAAAGTGATGAAGATCTTAAAATGATTGGTGTTTCTTCTATTGATTCTTTGTTTAGTAAATTTAAGATTGATGAAAAAGAGACTGGAGAAGAGTCAACTTTAGCTATAAGGCATCCCGATAATTCGGAGGGTGAAAATCTTGTTGAGAAAATTGATAAAAGTGGGTTTGAAGAGGTCAAAACTTTAACTAGTGATGTGCCCACTCTTTTGGATTACAAAGACTTTAATTATGATAGTTGCTCTTTGGTTGATTGTATTTCTTTGTTGCAATCCATGATACATTCACCCCATGCTTATGAACAAAATAAAGCTTTTACTAAACATATTGTTGATGCTATGATGAAAGCTTTTGAAGAAAAGTTGGAATTAGAAGTTTCAATTCCTAGAAAATCGCATGATGAATGGGAACTTACCATCAAAGTCAAGATTAAAAATTATGTGTGTTTTGCTTTATGTGACTTGGGTGCTAGTGTTTCTACAATTCTGAAATCTTTATGTGATGTGCTTGGTCTTACCGATATTGAAGAATGCTCTTTAAATTTGCACTTGGCAGATTCTACTATTAAAAAGCCTATGGGAAGAATTAATGATGTTGTTATTCTTGCAAATAGGAATTATGTGACCATAGATTTTATTGTTCTTGATATTGATTGCAATCCGTCTTGTCCAATTATACTTGGTAGACTGTTTTTACGTACTATTGGTGCCGTGATTGACATGAAAGATGGAAATATTAAATTTCAATTTCCACTAAGGAAGGATATGGAACACTTCCGTAGAACAAGAATTAGGCCACCATATGAATCAATCATGAGGGCATCGTATGGATATTGAACTAAAAATGACAACAATTAGATCCTTTGCTTTATGCCTAGCTAGGGGCGTAAAACGATAGCGCTCGTTGGGAGGCAACCCAACTTGTAACTTTTTGCTTTTTGGTTTTCTTGCTGTTTTCAATAAAATATCCAATTATGCCTCTGATTATATGTGTTTTTGTGGTTTAAATTAGTGTTTGTGCTAAGCAAAGCCTTTGGGATGATTTGGGTGAGAGTTGATTTGATCTTGCTGAAAAACAGAAACTTTTGCGCTCACAAAAATAATTCTCATTTTTAACATAAGAGTTATTTTGAGTTGATTATTTTTGCATAAGATTAATAAACAAACTTTCCATGTTATCCTAATTTTTTCGAATTTTTGGAGTTACAAAAGTATTCAAAGTTTCCAGATTGCTACAGACTGTTTTGTTTTTGATAGATTCTATTTTCCTTGCGTTGTGTGCTTGTTTTGATGATTCTATGGTTTTCTTTGAAGAGTTTTTGCCATAGAAAAGTTGTAATACAGTAGATATAATGCAAAAATAAAATATGGATGGGTTTGCAACAGTACTTATAGTAGTGGTTTGCTTTCTTATACTAACAGATCTCACGAAGGTTTTGTTCAGTTTTGTGTGATTTAAGTTTTCAAGATTTGGGTGATATTACGATGGATGAAGGAATAAGGATTAGCAAAAGGCTAAGCTTGGGGATGCTTGAGGCACCCCAAGATAATATTCAAGAAGTATCAAGCAACTAAGCTTGGGGATGCCCCCGAGTGGCATCCCCTCTTGCTTTTAACAACCATCGGTATTTTACTTGGAGCTATATTTTTATTCGTCACATATTATGAGTTTTGCTTGGAGCGTCTTTATGATATGAGTCTTTGCTTGTTTTTCTTTTTATTTTAAGTCTCGAATCCTTTCTGGACACACTTTTTTGAGAGAGCCAAAAATTATGCTATGCTTGCTCCTATGCTTCACTTAAATTTTTAGAGCCTTGGAATTGCTCTAGTTGTTCACTTATATCTTTTTGAGCACAGTGTGCTTTGTTATTTTTTGAAGAAATGCTCTCATGCTTCACTTAGATTTATTTGGGAGTTAGTAAATTTTTTAAGAAATTCTCTCTTGCTTCACTTAGATTATTTTGAGAGAAGAAATATTATGCTCATGTTGTTCACTTATATTTGTTTGAGCTTATTAGAAGCAACATATGAAATTAGTCCCAAAGTGATAGATATCCGAGGAGGATATAATAAAAACTTTCATGAAGATCATTGGACAAAATAAAATTGGTTCTTTGTAATGGTTTTGAGATATGACGATATGATATGTGAGTCATGTTGATGATTAATTATGCTTTAGTAAGAACATTGGTGTTAAGGTTTGTGATTCCCTGTGCAAGCACGAAAGTCAATAGTTATGCACTAAAAATTACATCCTCCTTGTGGTGCATTATTTGGTGTTAGTTATGCTTAATGCTCGCTTATGAGATTTTTCGTTTCTTGGTTGGACGCTTCTCAATCTTTTTGCTAGCCTTCATTTGCACTAAGTATGATCACTACTTGTGCATCCAAAACCCTTTAAACCAGTTTTGCCATATGAGTCCACTATATCTACCTATATGCAGTATTTTCGTGCCATTTTAAGCAAATTTGTATGTGCCATCTCTAATTTTCAAAATAAATTTCTCTTTTGTGTGCTCGTACCGCTCGCGAGGCGGTGAGGGGTGGCCGATATTTTCCATGCTAGATGTGTTATTCTCACGATGAGTGTTTATTCACTTATTATTGCACGAGAGTACGACAAAGGTATTAGGGATGCCTAGTCCTGAAATAAAAAATGAATTTACTTTATGTTATCAAATAATAAATTCATTCGAAAGTGTTGGTATGGAGGGCACCCGTGGATACGGTTAGCCATGGAAAGTGAAAGTATGGTGGAAAAAGGAATAAACTTTATTTTCTGTTTGGGAACCGCCTATGGTATATCTAGCATGGAAAGTGTTGGGAACTCTAATTCATTTTCACTGGTGGGAAAGGTATGCCTCCCAAAAGGTTTTTATCTCTCAGTTTTCGCTTTGAGATCTGGCATCTCTACAAATCCCTACTTCCCTCCTCGAAGGGCCTTTCTTTTACTTTATGCAATTTTTATTTTTACTTGAGTCTCCATCTTCTCTTATAAATCACCAACTGAGGGGCACTATGATCGTACTTGAGCATTGGGTATAGCTAGTGTTCGAGTGTGTTTCATGAATGGATCAATGATTGAGCATAATGGGCTAGGGATAACTTGCTTTAGCGTTAATATTTTGAAACACATGGTCGCTTGTTGATATGCTTGAGTATTAAAGTCTTCATGTCAAAACTAGACTATTGCTTTAAACCATATAAAAGTCTAAATGTCCATTCTACAAAGAAAAGAATATGTGATGAACATGCCAGGCAACATTCCACATCAAAAATTATGTTTTTATCATTTACCTACTCGAGGACGAGCATGAATTAAGCTTGGGGATGCTGATACGTCTCCAATGTATCTATAATTTTTTATTGTTCCATGCTGTTATATTATCATTCTTGGATGTTTTACAATCATTTTATATCATTTTTTGGTACTAACCTATTGACATAGTGCCGAATGTCGCTTGCTGTTTTCAGCTTGTTTTTTACATCGCAGGAAATCAATACCAAACGGAGTCCAAACGCAGCGAAACTTTGTGTGGATTTTTTCTGGACCAGAAGACACAATATGGGCCGAAGAAGTACCAAAGGGGTGCCCCGAGGGGGTCACAACCCACCAGGGCGCGCCTGGGGGCCCAGGCGCGCCCAGGTGGGTTATGCCCACCTCGGTGGCCTCTCTCACCGCCTATTTGCTCTATAAATACCCCCCAATATTCCAGAAACCCTAGGAGAGTCAATGAAAATCAATTCTAGCCGCCACAAGTTCCAGAAACACCAGATGCAATCTAGACACCATCACGGAGGGGTTCATCATGTCCATTGGTGCCTCTCCAATGATGCGTGAGTAGCTCATTGTAGACCTATGGGTCCGTAGTTAGTAGCTAGATGGCTTCTTCTCTATCGTTTGATTCTCAATACAATGGTCTCTTGGAGATCCATATGATGTAACTCTTTTTGCTGTGTGTTTGTTGGGATCAAATGCACTTTGAGTTTATGATCAGATCTATGTTTTTATCCATGAAAGTTATTTGAGTCTTCTTTGATCTCTTATATGCATGATTGATTATAGCCTCATTTTTATTCTCTGATATTTGGGTTTTGTTTGGCCAACTTGATCTATTTATCTTGCAATGGGAAGAGGTGCTTTGTGATGGGTTCGATCTTACGGTGCTTGACCCTAGTGATAGAAGGGGAAACGACACGTATGTATCATTGCTATTAAGGATAACAAGATGGGGTCTATTTCTACATAAGTAGATCTTGTCTACATTATGTCATCGTTCTAATTGCATTACTCCATTTTTCCATGAACTTAATACACTAGATGCATGCTGGATAGCGGTTGATGTGTGGAGTAATAGTAGTAGATGCAGGCAGGAGTCGATCTACTAATCTTGGACGTGATGCCTATATAATGATCATTGCATGGATATCATCATGATTATTTGAAGTTCTATCAATTGCCCAACAGTAATTGTTTTCCCACAGTTTGCTATTTTTCTCGAGAGAAGCCACTAGTGAAACCTACGGAGTCGGGTCTCTTCTTTAATATATTTGCTTTCGCGATCTATTTTTATTTTCAGATCTATTAAACCAAAAATACAAAAATATCTTGTTGCAATTTTTAGTAATTTATTTTATCTCGCATTCCCGCGAGAACCATTTATCCAATCTACTACAATTTTATCTATCTTTTTACCCGTGAGGGATTGACAACCCCTCTCTTACGTCGGGTTCAAGTATTTGTTGTTTGTGTGCAGGAGTTGTTTACATGGTGTTGCATGGTTCTCCTACTGGTTAGATAACCTTGGTCTCATCACTGAGGGAAATACCTACCATTGTTGTGCTACATCATCCCTTCCTCTTTGGGGAAATACCGACGTAGTTCAAGCAAACATCAACCTTGATGAGGGCTCTGTGTCTGGTGGAGAAACGGCTATCTATTCAGGTGATCAGTCTTCAATCGGCGATACCGAATGAATCTATCGATTGCAAGATGGTGAGCTTGGGGGCTATTCCGATGGCGAAAGTATTCCCGACTCCTATGAGCCGCCAAGCAGGCGACTATCTTCATGGCCGGCACGCAACAGGTGCTGAATTCATCAACTGCTGCGGCTATGACCTCTAGTTCAACGGCTGTTGCAACGGCCGGAGCAAGTGGCCCTGTGCGCCCGATGGCTTAGGTATTATCCGAGCTCTTGGAGGCTTTGGCAACTTTGTTAGCTGCAGAGGTAACCCCGAGCACTCAGGCACAACATAAGGTGGAAGTTGCAAAACTGCGGGATGAGATAGCTTAGGCTAAGGAGGAGCTTAATGCTGAGAATGCTAGAATGGCAACAGAGCGGGCCGCTTTGGAGGCTGAGTCACAGCGAGTACGCGCCGAGACTTTTCGTCTAAGTCTGGACCATAACTCATCGAATGCTGTCTTACGGAGGAGGCACCGGAGTCGTCTGCCTCCGCAATTTGAGGGGAGGAACCTCTTCACTATGCCTGACGCAGGGCCGAGTAATCGGCCTGGCGTGACCCGCGCCACTGAGGCACCTATGACTGGAGCGGCGGCTCAGCCCCGCACAACAGACCCACCCCATGTAGATTTAACCCCACCTCAGCGAGTATCAACACCTCTGGGTCATTACTCTAACCCGCTGGACAACATGATTGCCGCGGCTTCACGGCTAGTGGCTCTTCCCATTGAAGGCGAATCTCCTGTTGTGAGAGAGGCCTGGAACGCGGTGGAACTTCTTCAGATGGCGGTTCCTCAGTAGGTGGTGTACTCTTATAGCCGCGAGAGAATCCATTCAACTCCGCGTTAGAGTCGAAGCTACAGCCGGCGTGTTGAGTCGCCAGCGGTCTCCAGTAGCGAATGGTGTCGTAACCCGCCCTGTGGCGATAATAATATTCAGGTTCTAACAGATCAAGCTAGAGCACACCAAGAGGCAGAGCCGGCGGCTCAGTTAGTGGCTCATCGACAACCTTAGTTAAATCCTTCTGTGTCTATAGAAGTGGGAATGACCTCTCGGTCAGTTGGAGTACCCTGTCTGGTGCCGACTCTTCGAAATGAGTGTCTGCCCAAAGATTTTAAGGGTCCTCGTAAGGTGCCTAATTACACAGTTGATTAACCGCCTGAGGCTTGGATTGAGAGCTATGAGCTGGACATGGAGATGCTGGATGTTAACGATGTTGTATGTGCCAAATACTTCACCATGATGTTAGATGGGCCGACATGAACTTGGCTGAAAGGGTTACCTGCCAACTACATCAGTTCATGGGCCGAGTTGAAGGCGTGTTTTATTCAGAATTTCGAAGACACGTGCAAGCAGTGTCTATCGATTATTGATCTAGACGCCCGTGTCTAGCGCGAGGATGAATCGGCCCACCACTGGGTGCGCCGGGTTTTGGCTGTTATACACTCCTCAGATAGCATCAATGCCGGCTCTGCTGTTTTAATTCTGTAGAAAAATGGTCATTTTCTCCCCCTCAAGCAGAAGTTAAGGCGGCTTAAACATCATTGCAATGACATGGGAGAGCTTATGGCATCTCTCGTCAAGTACGCCGAATCTGACAATACTAAATACCCAGGGTCTGATGAGGAGAAGTCCAACAAGGGGAAGAAGAACGGCAATGGAAAAGGCCAGCAACCAAATGTGACAGGGCATAACGAGGTTGGCAATGGTAAGCGCAAGACACCTGACGGCGGGTCAGATTTTGTGGCCAATACTAATACATAGAATAACGGTCCATGTCAAAAGGGAAAACCACAACCTCGTTTCGGAGGGCCAAGGTTCAACCTTGAGGAGATGTTGAACCAGCCTTGCCCAAAGCATAGTCGTCCCGACATGCCGTCGACTCACTTGTGGAAGGATTGTTTCATCATGTAGGAGTATAGGAACTCCGGTTTCACCAGGACCACCATAACAATAATGGCCCACATGGCGGGTTAGGGTCCGGCTCACATGGTCCCGGCTTTGGAGGTGGCGGCTCAGGTCCCGGTGTTCAGGGTCAGGGCAATCAGGGCGGCTTTAACCAGCAGCCCAGTTAAGGCAATTAGCAACAACAGTCAGGGTATCAGAGTAATCCAAAGCAGCTTAATAGCGGCCAGTATCACGTTTTCACCACAAGCCTATGCAAGCGAGATTAGAAGGTTTATAAATGAGTGGTAAGTGCAGTTGAGCCGGCCGTACCTCGATACTTATGATGGTCAGAGCAGCCAATTGTATGGAGCCGTGAGGATCACCTGCCCTGGGTTGACAATCCGGGTCAGCTGGCTTTGGTGGTAGCCCCTCAGGTTGGAGGCTACAAGTTCACTAAGGTGCTTATGGATGGAGGCAATAGCATCATTATCCTTTATTATGACACTTTTCGCCGTATGAACTTGGCAGACAAGGATTCTTAAGTCGTCCTCTACAGTCTTTCATGGCGTGGTGCCTGGTAAGCCGGCATACCCGGTGGGCAAGATAGCCTTGGAAGTGGCTTTTGGCAATGAGCATAATTACAGGGCTGAGACATTGAACTTTGGAGTGGTCAAGGTCAAAGGCCCCTATCACGCTCTGTTCGGACGACCGACTTATGCCAAGTTTATGGCGCGACCTTGTTATGTGTATCTACAACTTAAGATGCCAGGTCGCAAGGGTACCATCATGGTACATGGTGACAGAAAGATAGCCTTGGAATGTGAAGAAGGTGATGCTGCTTATGCTGAGCCTGCCTGTGCTACTGAGGAACTTAAGTTTTATAAAGAAAATGTTGACCCAGCTAATATGACTCTGTTAAATAAGCCAACTACATAACATGATCCTTTGTTGAAGTTTAAGTCAGCAGACGACATGAAACAGGTTGACTTCGTCCCTGGCGACTCATCTCAGCAGTTCACTATATGTGCCAATATGGATCCGAAATAGGAAAGTGCAATCATCGAGTTCATCCGTGAGAACTGGGACATCTTTTCATGGAAGCCTTCAGACATGTCGGGTGTACCAAGAGAACTCGCTGATCCCAAGTTTAATCTGGTCAAGCAATTCCTCCGTCATTTTAATGAGGAGAGATGTAAGGCCATTGGAGATAGGTGGCCCGGCTCTTAGCAGCTGGGTTCATTGTTAAAGTTTTTCACCCTGAATGGTTGGCTAACCCGGTGCCGGTCCTTAAGAAAAATGGCACTTGGCGCATGTGTGTGAATTACACAGACCTTAATTAGGCTTGTCCAGCCGATCCTTTTGCTCTTCCCCGTATTGATCAGATCATAGATGTTACGGCGGGTTGTGAGCATTTGTGTTTCCTAGATGCTTATTCTTGATACCATCAGATCAAGATGGCAGTCAAAGACCAAGAGAAGACGGCTTTCATCAGACCTTTGGGAGCTTTTTTCTATGTATCTATGCCTTTTGGGCTTAAGAGTGCTCAGGCGACTTATCAGTGTTGTGTGTAGAACTGTTTTCATAGTCAAAGCCCCCACGACAGTGGCGGAGCAATTATCTACAGATCTGGAGTGGAGTAAAATTTCACTAAGTGTTGGATAAACAAGTTTTATAAGTTCTACTTATGATTTTGGATCTATAATAGTTCAGAAAATAAGAATAAAGTCTTAAACCTAAGGCTATGAGAGTGGAAGAACTCACGAGCTAAGATTGAATCTTGGACAGAGGGGGGCATCCGCGGTTGGAAGAAGATGCTAAAACCACTACCACGCAACCTCAATACCATTTTCAGATCAAACTAAGCATTCGAGGGAACTACGGTGAATGGTGAAAAACACCGACGAATGATCGGAACCCTAATGCAGATTTGGTATGAGGGGAGATGAGTACTTATTAATGCTGATGAACATCAGAGGAGCACCGCCGTTTTCTGGTTCGCTCAGGTTGATTCAGTGGCCGGAGTTGACGCCGTTGGAGGAAGACGGCGGCGGCGGGGCTCGGGTCGCAGCGGAGTCACGAGAAGGAAGAAGAAGATGCAGAGGCAGGGGTGAAAAGTGAAGATGGGGCCCTCCTGTCCCTATTTATAAGGAAGTGATGAGATGGCATGCACGGAAATCGAGGAGGCAAAATGATTATTTTAACAATATGGATGCCTTGATTTTCGGGAAGTCTATTAAGATTAGGATCCGTTGAGATATTCTGGACCTTGTGCAGAATTCATGCACATGATGTCATGGCGGCTTACAGTGATTTGGTTTATGTGACCTCATGGCAGGTTACATCGGTCTAATGAAGATTCGACATGGGTGCATATGTCAAACTTAAAAGGTGAAGATTGATGTGAACAAGTTCAAATCAACCTGGGACCTAATGTTGGGGATATAACTCCGAGGTATGACCCGCCCAGAAGGGGCCGGGTCACATTGATGGCGGTTTAATATGAAGAAAGTCCAAGGAGGCCCAAGAAAAAGTATGAACACAACGGCTCTTAGAGGCAGGCCTGGTGAAGGCCCAAGGCCAGGGCTTGTGAATCACCGAAGGAAGACTTGCTCTGTAAGGCGTGAGTAGTTAGAAACCGAGCCGGTCACTTTGTGTGAGCCAGCTGGGACTCTGTAAGCTGCCAGGTCCCAACCTGTGTATATAAAGGTGAGACCCGATGGTGGGTTAACTCAAGAAATAAGCAATCGAGAACTAGGTCAAGCGTATTCGCTCCCTTGTAATCGAAACTCAAGCAATACAACTATAAGTAGGAAGTAGGCTTTTACCTCCATGGTGAGGGGCTAAACCTGGGTAGCTCCTTTGTATCCTTTGTCGCATCCAACCCCTTCAAGCTAAGCTAGTTGCGATGGCTCCACACCTAAGTCCTTTCTCTAGGGCATCTGCCGTGACAAATCCATGACAGGTTCTATTGTGTATGCCATGCTGTGTACCAGACCTGATGTGTGCCTTGCCATAAGTTTGGCAGGGAGGTACCAAAGTAATCCAAGAGTGGATCACTGGAAAGCGTCAAGAACATCTTGAAGTACTTGAAAAGGATTGAAGACCCATAAGTATAGGGGATCAATATTAGTCCTTCTGATAAGTAAGAGTGTTGAACCGAACGAGGAGCAGAAGGAAATGACAAGTGGTTTTTAGCAAGGTATTTTTTGCAAGCACTGAGATTGTCGGTAACAGGTAGCTTGATTGCAAGATAATTTGTAACGACCAAGTAATGGTAATGGTAAATAAAGTGCAACAAGGTAGCCCAATCCTTTTGTGTCAAAGGATAGACCAAAACGGTATCTTATAATAGGCAAAGCGTTCTTGAGGGTACACGGGAATTTCATCTAGTCACTTTCAACATGTTGGTTTGATTTGTGTTCGCTACTTTGATAATTTGATATGTGGGTGGACCGGTGCTTGAGTGATGTTCTTACTTGAACAAACCTCCCACTTATGATTAACCCCTTCGCAAGCATCCGCAACTACGAGAAAAGTATTAAGATAAAATCTAACCATAACATTAAACATTTGGATCCAAATCGGCCCCTTATGAAGTAGCGCATAAACTAGGGTTTAAGCTTCTGTCACTCTAGCCACCCGTCATCTAATAACTACTCCACAATGCATTCCCTTAGTCCCAAATATGGTGAATTGCCATGTAGTCGACGTTCACATGACACAACTAAGGGAATCACAGCATACATATCATCAAAATATCGAACACATATCAAGTTGACATGATTACTTGCAACAAGATTTCTCCCGTGACCTCAAGAACAAAAGTAACTACTCACAAATGATAATCATGCTCAAGATCAGAGGGGTATTAAATAGCATAATGGATCTGAACATATAATTTTTCACCAAATAAACCATATAGTAGTCAACTACAAGATGTAATTACCACTATTAATCACCCACAGGTACCAATCTGAGGTTCCGGTACAAAGATTGATCACAAGAGGTGAACTAGGGTTTGAGAGGAGATGGTGTTGTTGAAGATGTTGATGGAGATTGGCCTCCAAAGATGAGAGGGTTGTTGGTGGTGAAGATGGCTTTGATTTCCCCCTCCGGGAGGGAAGTTCCCCCGACGAAATTGCTCCACCGGAGGGCAAAAGTGCTCCTGCTCAAGTTCCGCCTCGAGACGACGGCGCTCCATCCCAAAAGTCCTCTCCTCATTTTTTCTAGGTCAAAATGACCTATATACCAGTAGATGGGCATCGAAGGTGGGCTGGGATGGGCTGAGCAGAACCCACCAGGGCGCGCCTGGGGGGCCTACCGCGCCCCAGTATCTTGTGCTCACCAGGTGGCCCCCCTTGATATCGTTTGAACTACTTCGGTATTTCCCAAAGAGGAAGGGATGATGCAGTACAGCTATGGTAGGTATTTCCCTCAGTTATGAAACCAAGGTTATCAAACCAATAGGAGAACCAAGCAACACTATGTAAACGGTACCTACACACAAAGAACAAATACTTGCAACCCGACGCTTATGAGGGGTTGTCAATCCCTCTTACGGGTAACATCGTAGGAATTGTCAATTTGACGGGATAAAAATTGTGATAGATTGGATAAATAGATCACGATAAGACGCAAAATAAAATAAGTAATAAAAAATTGCAGCAAGGTATTTTTGTTTTTTTTAGAATATTAGATCTAAAAATAAAAGTGAATAAAAATAGATCTCAAAGCGAATATGATGGAGAATAGACCCGGGGGCCGTAAATTTCACTAGTGGCTTCTCTCGAGAAAAATAGCATATGGCGGGTAAACAAATTATTGTTGGGAAATTGATAGAACCTCAAATAATTATGACGATCCAGACAATGATCATTATATAGGCTGATACGTCTCCAACGTATCTATAATTTTTGATTTTTCCATGCTATTATATTATCTGTTTTGGATATTTTATATGCACTAATATGCTAGTTTATATTATTTTTGGGACTAACCTATTAACCTAGAGCCTAGTGTTAGTTTCCCTTTTTTCCCTGTTTTTGAGTTTTACAGAAAAGGAATATCAAACGGAGTCCAAACAGAATAAAACTTTCGTAATGATTTTTCTAGGACCAGAAGACACCCGTAGGACTTGGAGATGAAGTCAGAAGACCCTCCAGGAGGCCACAAGCACTAGGGGCACGCCCCCAGGGGGGCGCCCCTAGGCTTGTGGGCCCTTCGGAGGTCTCCTATCCCTAATTCTTGGCCTATAAATTCCCACATATCCCCCAACATCGGAAGCATCCATGAAAATACTTTTCTGCCGCTGCAAGCCTTTATTCCCGTGAGATCCCATCTTGGAGCCTTTCCGGCGATCCGCCAGAGGGGGATTTGATCACGGAGGGCATCTACATCAACCCTATTGCCCTACCGATGAAGCGTGAGTAGTTTACCGCAGACCTACGAGTCCATAGCTAGTAGTTAGATGGCTTCTTCCCTCTCTATGATCTTCAATACAATGTTCTCCTCGATGTTCTTGGAGTTCTATCCGATGTAATATTCTTTTGCGGTGTGTTTGTCGAGATCCGATGAATTGTAGATTTATGATTAGATTATCTCTGAATATTAAGTGAATCTTCTCTGAATTCTTATATGCATGATTAAATATCTTTGTATTTCTTTTCAAATTATTGGTTTGGTTTGGCCAACTAGATTGATTATTCTTGCAATGGGAGAGGTGCTTAGTTTTGGGTTCAATCTTGCAGTGAAACCCAGTGACAAAGTAGGGGTAGCGAAGCACGTATTGTATTGTTGCCATCAAGGGTAAAAATGTGGGGTTTATATCATATTGCTTGAATTTATCCCTCTACATTATGTCATCATACTTAAAGCGTTACTTTGTTCTTATGATCTTAATACTCTAGATGCATGCTAGATAGCAATTGATGTGTGGAGTAACAGTAGTAGATGCAGAATCCTTTCGGTTTACTTGACGCAGACGTGATGCCTATATTCATAATATTGCCTTGGATATCGTCATAACTTTGCACTTTTCTATCGATTGCTCGACAGTAATTTGTTCACCCACCGTATGTTTCTTTCAAGAGAGACGCCTTTAGTGAAACCCATGGCCCCCAGGTCTATTTACCATCATATATTTTCCGATTTATAAAACCAAAAATCCAAAAATACCTTACTGCAATTTATTTACTTTTAGTTTGTTTTACGTTTTAGTAATCTTTTATATCTATCTCTACCAGATCTCTTCCTTGCAAGTGACCATGAAAGGATTGATAACCCCTTTATCGCGTTGGGTGCAAGTGTTTGATTATTTGTGCAGGTGTATAGATTGGAGACTTGTTCGTACCTCGTACTGGATTGATAACTTGGTTCTCAAACTTAGGGAAATACTTATCTCTACTTTGCTGCATCACCCTTTCATCTCCAAGGGAAAAACCAACGCAAACTCAAGAAGTAGCAGGAAGAATTCTTGGCACCATTGTTGGGGAGGTTCTATGTGAAGCCTACCAAGTACCCATCATAAACTCTCATCTCTTGCATTGCATTATTTGCCATTTGCCTCCCATTTTCCTCTCCCCCACTTCTAAAACATTTTCAGAAAATCACAACAATATTTGCCTTCTTTTCGTTTGCCCTTATGTCTTACTTGGGTTGTTCGCTCATTTGCTTGGCATAATTGTGTATTTATTCAAAAATAGGAAGTAAAGAGTTTATGGATCCTCATCCACTTGCTAATATTTTTAAAATATCCAACTATGGTGAACCAATTGCTAGTGAGTTGAGTGCACTAGATTATCTTCATAAAGTTTTGCTTGAAATCCGTGAATCTGAAAGTTGTGATGAAGTGCTTTATGAAGTGATTCACGATAGATCCTTGAATGAAAAGCATAATTGCAATGATGTTATTTTAAATTCTATTAATGTCAATTGTGCTAATAATATGCAAAACCCTAAGCTTGGGGATGCTAATTTTGCTATGTCCAGTATTTATTGCAATGATCATGATTGGGGTGATAATGTTTCTTATGATATTGAAAATTTATTTAAGCCTCATTATGAAAATGTTCGCGATAATACTGAAAGTGGGTTTGGAAGAGTGTCAATTCTAGGTAACAATGATCCCACTACTTTGGAGAATGATCAATCTTATGAAATTTTTGATGAAAGTGGGTGTTGGAGAGGTCATGACTTTATTTGATGATAATCCCACTATTTTGGAAGAGTGTCAACTTTGCATGCATTTGGATCATGTAGAGAATATGTTATGTGATAACCATATTATTGAATTTGAATATGATCCCACATGTAATTATTATGAGAGAGGAAAATATGGTTGTAGAAATTTTCATGTTACTAAATTACCTCTCGTTATGTTGAGATTGTTATTGTTTCTTTCTTCTTCCTTGCATATGCTAGTTTTTGCTTGTCTTGATAATCTGTTTGATTAAAAATTGCCTATGCATAGGAAGTATGTTAGACTTAAACTTGTTTTTCACATGTTACATGATGCTTGCTTCATGTTTCAATTGCTCTCTTTCATGTGAGCATCATTAGAATTATCAATGCTAGATAAAAGGCTTTAAAAACGCTTGTTGGGAGATAACCCAATATTTTTATTTTATGTTTTTATATAAATACACATTATTACCTCTGTAGTAATTGTGTTTTAGTGTTTTTAATTAGTGTCTGATCCAAGTAAAGCCTTTGGGATAGTTTGGTATATCATTGATTTGATCTTGCTGAAAAACAGAAGCTTTTGCGCCCAGTAACAGAATTGTTTAAACTCACAGAAATGTGATAAAATTATGAACTTTCTCCAAAAGATTGATATATGAATTTCCTCTGTTGTCCTAATTTTTCAGAATTTTTGTAGTTATAGAAGTATACGAAGTTTCCAGATTACTACAGACTGTTCTGTTTTTGAGAGGTTCTGTTTTCTATGTGTTGTTTGCTTATTTTGATGAATCTATGGGTAGTATCAGGGGATATGAACCATGAAGAAGTTGGAATACAGTAGATATTACACCAATATAAATGAAGAATGAGTTCACAACAGTACCAAAAAGTGGTGATTTATTTTCTTATACTAATGGATCTCATGAGTTTTCTGTTGAGTTTTGTGTTGTGAAGTTTTCAAGTTTTGGGTAAAGATTTGATGGACTATGGAATAAGGTTGTCAAAAGCCTAAGCTTGGGGATGCCCAAGGCACCCCAAGGTGATATTCAAGGACAACCAAGCATCTAAGCTTTGGGATGCCCCGGATGGAATCCCATCTTTCGTCTTCAATCCATCGGTAAATTTACTTGAGGCTATATTTTTATTCACCACAAGATATGTGTTTTTCTTCGAGCGTCTTGTATGATATGAGTCTTTGCTTTTTAGTTTGCCACAGTCATCCTTGCTGTACACACCTTTTGAGAGGGACACACATGAATCATGAATTTATTAGAATACTCTATGTGCTTCACTTATATCTTTTGAGCTAGGAAATTTTAGTCTAGTGCTTCACTTATATCTTTTTATAGCACGGCGGTGTCTTTATTTTATAGAAGGTTTTTTACATCTGTGCCCCTGGTTCCTTAGCTGTACTCATTCATCCCCACACTCTTAATTTTTGCTCACTTTTCCCCACTCCCTTGTCTGAAACTCTCACAAATGGGCAAATTGGACATTGCCGTTGGGTCAATGGCTTGACCATTAACTCTGACTAGTGGGGCCGCGTAGGCGTTTTTTTTGCATGCAACTGACCACGGTCACGGGGTAGCACATGTCCATGGAATATGCCAAAAACGTCCCATCGTATAAGAGGGGGAACCACCTACGGGCGCATCGCCCCTACCATTTCCCCCCAAATCCCCTCCCTTTCGCATCGTCTCCCTCTCCCCACCGTGTTGTCTTGCTCTCCTCCACCGCATCATCTCGCTCTTACCCATCACATCCTCTTCTTCACCTTCATCGCCTCCCTCATACCAATGGCGGACGCTTGTGGCAATGTCGGCGCAGCGGCCAGAGATCTGCAGGGCACGGTGACCGCGACAGATGTGGTGACCGTGGCAGATGTAGTGCAGGACATTAGCGGCGTCCACGATGGTGCAGGGAAACTCGCAACCGCTATCGCAACTATGGATGTGGAGAAGGAGGTGGCGGGCTCCGCCTCGGCGCTGCTGGAGCTGAAGGTGATGGCGTCGAGCGTTGTTGTCCATCCAGATGCGCAGCCTGGTGAGGAGAAGGTGCTACATGAGGTACTTCCATTTGCTTGTACCCTAGTTGAAAATTTTAAATTGTAGAGTTAGTTTCATTGGTTGGATTGTGATTCGGAGGGTAGTACAAATGGTTAGAGTAGTTGGTTTGAGGGATGGGGTTTTCTGTATGCGGGGAGGGGGTGGGGTTTTTTGTATTAGGGTTTTGGCTCACATTTGTTGCAAAAATGCTAGACGGGGCTTAATGAGAGAAGGGATCTCTGTGCTTAAATTCTACACATGATTATTAGATTTGTTTTTGAATGCTATACAGATTGGGGTTTTGAATGCTACATACATGTAATGCTTAGATTTGTTTTTGAATGCTACACAGATTGGTGTTTTGAATGTCATACGCCCAAATGGAATGCATTAGTTTTGATGTGTCTATCAATTGATTGAGAACTTACTTGATTCATCAGTATATAAATTTGTCAACAATATGTAGTTATATTAGCTTTGTTGTTCAATGTGTGTGCATGACAATGGAAAATGCAAATAGGATCATAGTGTGGATAATATGATTAATGTGTCATGTGTGCATATCTAAATTATCAGTTGGCTTCTGTATTTACTAGTAATGGATGTAATTGTATATTCATGAGGATGATTCTGTGGGGAATAAGAGGAAGCTGGACCTTACTGGGTTCAAGAACACGTACAATCCAGAGTATAGTGATGACGAAGAATATGAGGTAAGCCTACTTGAAATTTGGACTGTTCATTTAGTCCTTTGACATGGTGTATATGAATCTATAATGTATTAATGTAATTCATTCATGGGTGCAGTATGAGTCTGGAGAAGTTGTGGACAACGACAGCATCACGTCCTTCACAGTGAAGGAGGAGGAGATGATCAAGGCCAAGGGAGTTGCTTCCTTCTACAACCGCAAGATCAAGAAGTGGCACTGCCCCTACTGCACCACCAAGCAAAAGCCAAAGGATGGCCGCTTCGATCACCTTTTGTATCATGCAGAGGATGTAGCGATTCGCGGGGAGGAATACAAGATCAGGGGGCAGCATGCTGCCCTCGCGAAGGCCCTGACTCCTCTTCCCAATTGATGTGATGATGTTTTATCATTTACTTTTGGTAAACTGAATGTGGCTATTTGGTAATCTTTGTGTGGTGGTATCTATAGTAAACTTTGTGTGTGATCTATGGTAGTAATGTATTATGCTATCTATATTTGCCTGTCCTTAAATTTGCTTGTGGTGTATGGTATGTTCTGTTTAGATGTTGTGAACTATGAGTTTAGGTGCTGCAATGATCACACATGCTGCTTCAGCGTTGCTTCACTGATCAGACATGCTACAAAGAATAAGCAAAAAGAGCAAATAGTCCATCATTTGATCAAATATTCCAATAACAGAGCAAAAAAATAACATTTGAATGAGGATAGTCCATCATTTGATCAAGTATTCCAATAACAGATCAAATAATCCAATAACAGATCAAATATTCCAATTTGAATTTGTGGCAAAATTTGAATTTGAACCAACGCTTGAAGTCCATTGCCCTATAGTGTGATGTTGCAAAGTTTGCTGAACTATTATAAATGTTAAGTGATCAATCCGATCTCTTTTGCGTGGTAAAACTTATAGTCATGAGAAATGAGCTCCATTTGTAATCAAGTTTTTTGGATCTACTCCAAATGAGCCAATCTATATAGTGTAGATTCGAACTCTCACTATTTATTGAATTAATCTTCATATTTTACATTTTTTGAAAAAATATGCTTTAATAGAAAACCATTAAAAACATGTTTAAAATATGAAATGGAGAACTAAGTTCAGGTCCTTCTTATTCACTTTGAAATCAAGCTTTGGTGATTTTTTTGATTTTTAAATTTTTCAAAAACCTAAGGGAACCCTACCTCCTCTCCATGAACTCTTTGCAATGTTCTATGTGATAGCTCAGATGTGTGAAGGTTTTTTCATGAAAATGTCCATAGACCAAGTTTATGATTTTTGGTTGGTAACATGTCACATAAGACAACATTGTGTGCAGGTTATATATATTTTTTTTAAATTAATGGTACTCATTTGACCTCGATCGTGCCACTCCGTATACCAAGTTTAGCATTTTTCCTCGTTAGTGTGTCTTATAAAACGACGAAGGGCGAAGGTTTTATATATTTTTCGATTTTTTAAAAATTAGTTATGTTCAGTCAAGGCCTAGATAACCCGTTGACCAGCTCAAAACCCCTCTAAATCCCGCAGGGTTTCGCCTAACCCTAGCTCCGAACATCGGCCGTTCTATCATACACTAGCGCCAAGCGACAACCCTCAAATGTCGTCTTCTAGAAGGACTGGCTGCATGCAGGCTCCGCGCCATTGGATCAGATTGACGGCTCCGCATTGTTTGGATCATGGGGCGATCTGCGAGATATTCTCCCATTGGTTGTGCTCGCCCGCCATTGACTCCATGAAAAAACTGTAGTTATTGGGCCCAAAATAAAAACAAGCTCAGGTTGGGCCGTTGCATTGGCTCTTTTTTTGCTTGATTGTTTTGATTGCACCTACAAAGATTGAGTTCCCGATGCCGCGGTGGATGTGAAAATGAGCTAGTTCACATTTGACCCCATTACTGCCACGGAGAAATAACACATCGCACCACGACTATTTAAGCCACCCATCATCTTATTCTTCCTCTCACATCCCTCTTCTATCCCCCATCCTCTGACATCTGCCCTTCTTGTTCTTCGACCCCTTCTCCTTCTTCACATCCCTCAGCCATGCAGTACATCGAACCAACCTACCGCTTCCCACCCACCATGCCGGAGATGCTCTCCCCTGCCGGCGTGTACATTGAGCATACACTACGTGTGTGGGCGATATCATGGTGGAGGACCGCAAGGGGCTTCACCGAGTTCTTCCTCGCGGCCGGCTACCGCCACCTCCCACAGGGATCTCCAACGATATTCCATGTTGAGGAGGTCATCAAAAATGGGGTGGTGGTTTGCTATCCTTGCCCACTTCACCAACCCATTTGACGCCTTCTACCTCCACTGTCGCGTGTTTTGGTGTGGCTGCAAGTTCATCGCTTTCACCACCCACAACATCTTCATGGAGTACAACAACATCTTCCCCACCGCGTCGTGCATGCACACTCTGCCGTACCCCATCAACAACACCCCGGAGGAGTAGTGAAGGGTGCCCGAAGGAGCGAGGTGGAGCAGGAGCGAGGAGGAGCGAGGTGGAGAAGGCGGCGACTAGGGTTTAGAACCCTCTATCTTTTTTTTTGAATCTATGTTATGTTATTAAGTTGTAATTGAACTATATGACCATGCTCTGGGCTTGTTGGCCCTATCTATGTTATGTTATTAAGTTCTATTATTATTTTTTCTCCTATTATTTAGTTCTTGCTAGTTTGTACTTTTTTTGAATTATTGATTTTTTTAGAGAGCTCACTTTGCTCGTAAGCACCTAGTGCATGCATAGCTACACAAGCCACCACCACGTCAAGGAAGCCACAAAGAATTAAGATATGTAGCCACCTAGTGCATGAAGCCAAAAATGATAATAATAATATTGTTCAATTTATTTGTCATAGAAAACGGGTGCAGATGTGATTGGATCGAAAAGGATCAAACGATGTTCTAGGTCGAGGAGACACGCATCGGCGTATGCAGGCAGCGACCGTCGCTGCATCTGTGGCGGCTGGCATGCATGAAAGCTACTCAGCCAGCGCATTGTGGCGGCATGCATCGGCGCATGTAGGCTAACTAGCTGGGTGCGAACCAGCGATGGGGACTGTCGTTGTGTCCATGGCGGCTAGCGTGCAAGAAAGTGGCTCAGTCGGCACGCATCGGCGCATGCAGGCAGGCTAGCTCCATGCATGCATAACAGGATAGATGGATACGTTGTGCATGCATTGCAGGTTTATGTCGTGGCGACGTGTGCAGGCGTTTCATGCAACGGCCCAATAGTCCAACGAAACCACGGCCCAAAGGTCGAACAACACCACCGTCCAAGGCCGCCCCACTTGTCAGGTCCAACGGGCGTCATAGTCCAGCGCGGCCCCTCTCGTCAGAGTTAATGGTCAAACCATTGACCCGACGGCAACATCCAGGTTTTCCCATTTGTGAGGGTTTCGGGCAAGGGAGTGGGGAAAAGTGATCAAAAGTTAAGAGCGTGGGGATGAATGGGTACAGATAAGGAACCAGGGCAAAGATGTAAAAAAAAACCTTTATAGAAATTGTTGAACTCTCTTGCTCCACTTATATTATTTTGAGAGTCTCTAAAAAGCATGGTAATTTGCTTAGGATATGAATTTAGTCCTAATATGATGGGCATCCAAGAGGGATATAATAAAAACTTTCATATAAAGTGCATTGAATACTATGAGAAGTTTGATTCCTTGCAATTGTTTTGAGATATAAAGATGGGGATATTAGAGTCATGCTAGTGAGTAATTGTGGATTGGTAGAAATACTTGTGTTAAAGTTTATGATTCCCATAGCATGCACGTATGGTGAACCGTTATGTGATGAAGTCGCAACATGATTTATTTATTGATTGTTCCTTATGATTGGCGGTCCGGGACGAGCGATGGTCTTTTCCTAGCAATCTATGCCCCTAGGAGCATGCGTGTAGTACTTTGTTTCAACAGCTAATAACTTTTGCAATAAGTATGTGAATTCTTTATGACTAATGTCGAGTCCATGGATTATACACACTCTCACCCTTTTACCATTGCTAGCCTCTCTAGTACCGCGCCATTCTCGTCGGTGCATTAAACCCACCATATACTTTCCTCAAAACAGCCACCATACCTACCTATTATGGTATTTCGATAGCCATTCCGAGATATATTGCCATGAAATTTCCATCGTTCCATTTATTATGACATGCATCACCATTGTTATATTGCTTTGCATGATCATGTAGCCGATATAGTATTTGTGGCAAGGCCACCGTTCATATTTTTATACATGTCACTCTTGATCATTGCACATCCTGGTACACTGCCGGAGGCATTCATATAGAGTCATACTTTGTTCTAGAATCGAGTTGTAATACTTGAGTTGCAAGTAATTAAAAGTGTGATGATCATCATTATTAGAGCATTGTCCCATGTGAGGAAAGGATGATGGAATCTATGATTCCCTCACAAGTTGGGATGAGTCTCCGGACTTTATGAAAAAAAATAAAAGAGGCCAAAGAATCCCACCCCAAAAAATGAGAGAAAAGAGAGAAGGGACAATGTTACTATCCTTTTTCCACACTTGTGCTTCAAAGTAGCACGATGATCTTCATGATAGAGAGTCTCCTATTTTGTCACTTTCATATACTAGTGGGAATTTTTCATTATAGAACTTGGCTTATATATTCCAATGATGGGCTTCCCCAAATTGTCCTAGGTCTTCGTGAGCAAGCAAGTTGGATGCACACCCACTTAGTTTCTTTTTGAGCTTTCATACACTTACAGCTCTAGTGCATCCATTGCATGGCAATCCCTACTCACTCACATTGATATCTATTGATGGGCATATCCATAGCCCGTTAATATGCCTAGTTGATGTGAGACTTTCTCCTTATTTTTGTCTTCTCCACAACCACCATATTCTATTCCACCTATAGTGCTATATCCATGGTTCACGCTCATGTATTGCGTGGAAGTTGAAAAAGTTTGAGAAAATCAAAAGTATGAAATAATTGCTTGGCTTGTCATCGAGGTTGTGCATGATTTAATACTTTATGTGATGAAGATGGAGCATAGCCAGACTATATGATTTTGTAGGGATAACTTTCTCTGGCCATGCTATTTTGAGAAGACATGATTGCTTTATTAGTATGATTGAAGTATTATTGTTTTAATGTCAATATTAAACTTTTGTTTTGAATATTATGGATATGAACATTCATTCCACAATAAATAAAATTACATGGATAAATACATTAGGGAGCATTCCACATCAAAAATTCTGTTTTTATCATTTACCTACTCGAGGATGAGCAGGAATTAAGCTCGGGGATGCTTGATACATCTCCAACGTATCTATAATTTTTGATTGTTCCATGCTATTATATTATCTGTTTTTGATATTTTATATGCATTAATATGCTATTTTATATTATTTTTGGACTAACCTATTAACCTAGAGCCCAGTGACAGTTTCTTTTTTCCTTGTTTTCTAGTTCTACAGAAAAGGAATATCAAATGGAGTCCAAACGGAATAAACCTTTTGCGATGATTTTTCTTGGACCAGAAGACACCCGTAGGACTTGGAGATGAAGCTAGAAGACCCTTGAGGAGGCCACATGCCCTAGGGGCATGCCCCTGGTGGGCGCCCTAGGCTTGTGGGCCCCTGGGAGGTCTCCTAACCCAAATTCTTGGCCTATAAATTCCCAAATATTCCCCCAAAATCAAAAGCATCCACGAAAATACTTTTCCGCCACTGCAAGCCTCTGTTCCCTAGAGATCCCATCTTCGGGCCTTTTCCGGCGATCTACCGGAGGGGGATTCGATCACAGAGGGCATCTACATCAGCCCTATTGCCCTACCAATGAAGCGTGAGTAGTTTACCACAGACCTCCGGGTCCATAGCTAGTATCTAGATGGCTTCTTCTCTCTCTTAGTACAAAAGAACATCATGTTATATTACCCCTTATGATAGCAACCTTTATTATGAAGTCTGTCACTTTTATTATTTGACATCACAAGTTCATACAATGCTCAATTTTCTCTTACACTAAATGATCCAACACATTTAGAATCAATTTTTATTGCCTCATCATTGACCAATGCTATGTTTGTCAACTTTCAAAAAAAATACCACTTGTACTTTTGTTTATGTGATGTCATTACTTACCATAAGATTAGCATATGATCTTTTTCATTATTTCCTTTTATTTTGATTGAAACATAAAAGTAAAGAAAGGAAAACTCGAACTAAACTTTATTATATATCTCGCACATGATTACATAGATAGATAGATCACCAAGCAAACACTCAAAAATAGATTGAACTGAACCTTTACTCAACTAATTCAAAAGATAACTAAAGATCGAACTAAGATAGATAAGGGCAAAGATGGTGGTGGTGATACGATACTGGGACACCTCCCCCAAGCTTGGCACAAGCCAAGGGGAGTGCCCATACCGTGTACTCAAGTCTCGTTTGGTGGTCAACAAGGTGATGGTGGTGGTGATGAGTGATGACCCACAAGTATAGGGGATCAATCTCAGTCAATTCGATAAGTAAGAGTGTCGAACCCAACAAGGAACAGAAGGAAATGACAAGTGGTTTTCAGCAATGTATTAACTGCAAGCACTGAAATAGTCGGTAACAGGTAGTTTGGTAGCAAGATAATTTGTAACGAGCAAGTAACGGTAATGATAAATAAAGTGAAGCAAGGTAACCCAATCCTTTTGTGTCAAAGGATAGACCAAAATGGTCTCTTATGATAAGCAAAACATTCTTGAGGGTACACGGGAATTTCACCTGGTCACTTTCATCATGTTGGTTTGATTTGGTTCGCTACTTTGATAATTTGATATGTGGGTGGACCGGTGCTTAGGTGCTGTTCTTACTTGAACAAACCTCCTACTGATGATTAACCCCCTTGCAAGCATCCGCAACTACGCGAGAAGTATTAAGATAAAACCTAACCATATAATTAAACTTTTGGATCCAAATCGGTCCCTTACAAAGTAGTGCATAAACTAGGGTTCAAGCTTCTGTCACTCTAGCAACCCATCATCTAATAACTACTCCACAATGCATTCCCTTAGGCCCAAATATGGTGAAGTGCCATGTAGTCGACGTTCACATGACACCACTAAGGGAATCACAACATACATATCATCAAAATATCAAACACATATCAAGTTCACATGATTACTTGCAACATGACTTCTCCTGTGACCTCAAGAACAAAAGTAACTACTCACAAATGATAATCATGCTCAAGATCAGAGGGATATTAAATAGCATAATGGATATGAACATATAATCTTCCACCAAATAAACCATATGTGATGTGGAGCATCCCACGATCATCCCCATGGATGTATCTACATCTCCCACAACACCACTTGGACCTATGACCATAGCTCAAGCAAAGGCTATCGAAGATAAGGTGGACTCGCTCGTCTCCGAACTACCCCTTTCTACACATGAGACATGGCTACTACCTCAAGCAGGAACACTATGTGTGATCAGGTACTTAGAAGGAGGCCACAGAACAGCTATATCCAATGGCCAAGACGGCGAGGACACCAAGTACGAGGGACAAGAAGAAGGGCTGCCATTGAAGCTACAGCCACCGGACGACCGGTCAGGACCGGATGTCCGACACCTGAAGCCCAGCCTGCCCAAGTTCCAGCCATCGCAAGCTAAAGCGAGCGGGCGTCCGGCCAGGACCGTATGACCGTCCACTCCTCCCAGCGAGCGGACGTTTGGCCTGCACCGGATGACCGGCACCATCACCACCGAAGGGAAATTAGCGGAAGTCCAAAGTGACCGGACGTCCGACACCACCATCACAAAACGAAATTAGCGGAAGTCCGATCCATACCGGACGTCCGGACCTCCGCGAGCGACCGGACGACCGGTAGAGACCGGACATCTGCTGCCTGTGTGCACGCAGCTTCGGGCTAAAGCCCTTGTACCCCTTCACTTCGACCCCCATTTGTACTACGACTATAAATAGACATCTCCCTCCTCCTAGCTAATGGTTAGCATTGTGATAGCTCAATTGTGAGATAGAGCCTCGCTCATCCATCCGGATCTACTCCTCCCAGAGAGAGCATGCCTCTACGGAGAAGATACACTTGGATTCAAGACCCCTAACGGGAAGAACTCAAGACCTCCTCTTGGAGAAGAATTGGTTACCCTATGTATCGTCCCTTGTTGGATTCGGATCGTGTACCTCTTTTGTGTTTCGAGGATCTAGCACATGTGTGATTGATATTGTTGGTTGAGTGTTGTCTCTTGTGTTTCTCCTTGTTTTCCCTTGTTTCCCCCTCCAAACGTGAAAGATCGGGCATCTAGGGTTCTACCCTACATCAATATGGTAATCAACTACAAGATGTAATCAACACTGCTAGTCACCCACAAGTACCAATCTGAGGTTCCGGTACAAAGATTGAACACAAGAGATGAACTAGGGTTTGAGAGGAGATGGTGTTGTTAAAGATATTGATGGAGATTGCCCTCCCAAAGATGAGAGGGTTGTTGGTTATGACGATGATGATGATTTCCCCCGGAGAAAAAGAAGTTCCCCCAACTGAATCGCTCCAATGGAGGGCAAAAGTGCTCTTGCCCAAGTTCCACCTCGAGACGGCGGCGCTTCGTCCCGAAAGAACCCCTCTGGTTTTTTTAGGTCAAAATGACCTATATACTATAAGATGGGCACTGGAGGTGGACCGAGGAGGGCACAACCCACCGGGGTGCGCCTGGGCTGCCTGGCGCGCCTAGGTGGGTTGTGCCCACCTGGCGGGCCCCCTCTAGTAGTTATTTGCTTCAGTATTTTTTTATTGCAAAATAATTCTCTGTGAGTTTTCAGCTCATTTGGAGATATTTTTTATATTGCAAAACAATTCTCTGTAAATTTTCAGCTCATTTGGAGATATGCAGAATAGATAACTCTGATGTAGCTTTTTCAGGTTCAGAATTCCAGCTACCGGCATTCTCCCTCTTTGTGTAAAACTTGCATATTATGAGAGAAAAGGCATTAGAATTACTCCATAAAGCATTATTATTCATAAAAACATTGCAAATAATAGTAGGAAAACATGATGCAAAATGGACGTATCAATGAGGTAGTAGCGAGCTTATCCTCCACCTTCCATGGCAGCGGCTCACCGTCATAAGAGGAAGCACGAGTCTCGTGAGTTCTGCAACTGGCAGCCTAATGTATACCTTTAAATCTTGCCTCATATTCAAAGGCATGATTTTGGAGATTATAGATTTGGCTTTGCAGAAAGTTGATTTGCTCGTTGAGGTGAAGACGATGTCCTTCATGGACCAGGCATCCACCTTGTGATCACGGGTAAAATCCGTAATCATGAGGTGATTAGCATTGAGTCCGTGCTCCACCATCCCCTTGCACTTGAAGACCTCCTGCTCCATGGCTTTAAGTCTCGCCTCCACGGTTCCCTTCCCCTTGGGCCCTTGGACATCCCAAATGTGGAGCACCCCCTCATGCATCTCGATGGTTTGAGGTTTCTTCATCTCCTTTGACAAGTAGGGGTTGGTTACCCTTTCGAAGAACTTGTCCTTGGAGGAGCTCGGAGCATCCATGGCGATCTAGATCTGTCAGAAAACAACAAGAAAGAAGAACAAAAGATTTCTCCCTGATACGATGGTCAATACGTTCGGGGGGTATATAAAGATTTTTTTTATCTTGGGAAACATGCAAAATGAGAGGAAACAGAGTCGGGAAGGTTCCCGAAGTGGGCACAACCCATCTAAGTGCGCTAGGCAAGGCGAGTGCACGCTGGTGTCTTATGCCCTCCTCGGTTGCCTTCCTGGTTATTTATTATTTTCCTAATTTTTGAAATATTCCAAAATTGACATAAAATAGTTTTGCGGATTTTTTGGAGTCTGTTTACTTACCATATCATGTACCTCATCTTTTTCAGGGTTCTGGAGGATTCCGGAAGATTTCTTTTATGTGTTCCTCTGGTGTCATGGTCTGAATAATATTGCTTTCAACATTAATAGGCATACCTGAGATATAGTGTTTAATTCTTTGCCCATTGACCACCTTCGGGCTAGTACCTTCAACATTATTAATTTTGATAGCTACAGAGCAATAATCCTCTTCGATAATATATGGTCCTTCCCATTTGGAAAGAAGCTTTCCTGCAAAGAATCTAAAATGAGAGTTGTACAAAATAACATATTCCCCAACTTTAAATTCCCACTTTTGGATTCTTTTATCATGCTATCTTTTAACTTTTTCTTTAAATAATTTGGCATTTTCATAAGCTTGGGTTCTCCATTCATCTAGTGAGCTAACATCAAATAACCTCTTTTCACCTGCAAGTTTGAAATCATAGTTGAGTTCTTTAATTGCCCAATGTGCTCTGTGTTCTAACTCAAGAGGCAAATGGCAAGCTTTTCCATAAACCCTTTTAAAAGGAGACATACCCATAGGATTCTTATAAGCTATTCTGCAGGCCCAAAGTGCATCATCCAATTTCTTAGACCAATTCTTTCGGGACCTATTGACAGTGTTTTGTCATATTAATTTTATTTCTCTGTTGCTAAGTTCAACTTGACAACTAGATTGAGGATGATAAGGTGATGCAATTCGATGGTGGACATCATATTTAGCAAGCATTTTATGGAAAGCACCATGAATAAAGTGTGAACCACCATCAGTCATTAAATATCTAGGGACTCCAAACCTTAGGAAAATAACTTCTATAAGAATTTTAATGGAAGTGTTGTGATCAACAATACTAGTTGGAATAGCTTGTACCCACTTAGTAGCATAATCAACAACAACCAAAATATGAGTGTACCCATTAGAGGAAGGAAAATGTCCCATATAATCAAAACCCCAAACATCAAATGGTTCAACAGCAAGTGAATAATTCATAGGCATTTCCTGACACTTACCAATATTACCAATTCTTTGACATTCATCACAAGATAAAACAAACTTATGGGCATCCTTGAAGAGAGTAGGCCAAAAAAAACCAGATTGCAATACTTTGTGAGCAGTTCTATCTCCCTCATGATGTCCTCCCTAAGCTTCGGAGTGACATTTCCGTAGAATTTGTTCCTGTTCGTGCTCAGGTACACAAGTCTAATAATACCATCTAGTCCTTTATAAAGGTGTGGGTCATCCCAAAAGTAATGTCTTAAATCATAGAAGAATTTTTTCTTTTGTTGCACTACAAAAAAATACACTTCCGTGATGATACGTGTTTGTCACAGTAGGTCGCGTTTTTTGTCATGCATGTACATCCATGAAAAATTTATGACAGAATCAAGATAGTCATACCTGTGCTGTCGTAGAAGTGTTCCATGACATTACCAAAATTATCATCACAGAAGTGTCCACTCCCATGACGATAAATCGCGCATCACAGAAGTGCTTTCGTCAAGGGTGACCGACACGTGGCATCCACCGTAACGGAACGCCGTTAAGCTATCGGTCGGGTTTTGGATCCGATAACCCGTTAACAGCCCCGACCAATGGGGATTTTCCACGTGTAAAATCATCATTGGCTGGAGGAGACACGTGTCAGGTCCGCGCTGGCACATGTGTAACTCATCCAATGGGCGAGACGCGCCTATGATATGGTGACATGTGGACCGGCCCATGAAGTTTAAATGGGTGGCCCAACTAAAGGCCCACAAGATTTTGCGGACCATAATGGGCCAGCGCAGCTAAAGGCCCACGAGATTTCGCGGGCCATAATGGGCTGGCCTAGCTAACGGCCCACAAGATTTCGCGGGCCATAATGGGCCGGCCCAGGTAAAGGCCCACAAGTTTTTTTGTTTGCCATAATGGGCCGGCCCAGGTAAAGGCCCACAAGATTCTTGTGGATCATAATGGGCCGGCCCGGCTAAAGGCCCATGCGATTTCGCCGACATTAACGGGCCGGCCCAACTATAGGCCCACAAGAATTTGAGGGCCCTAGTAGGCCGGCCCATTAACTGGCTGCCATGTTTTGGGCCAAATTCCGGCCCATATTTGATCCGGTCCATTAATGGCCTACCATGTTCCAGGCCTAATAGTGGCCCATATGAGATCTGGCCCATTAAAATCCTACCACGTTCTGGGCCAAATTACGGCCCAATCAGGTACGACCCTTTAAGAGGCTATGGGCTCAATTATGGCCCATATCAGATTCGGCCCGTGAACTGGACACTATGCTTTTGGGCCCACTTACTAGAGGCCCACTTAGTAATTCGGCCTGACATTAGTTTTGGCCTCTTAAGGACCCGTTTAACATTTCGGCCCTATATTAATTTCGGCCTGTTAAATGCCCGTCATATAGTTGGGCCTAACTACGGCCCGGTTTGCATCCGGCCTGCTCGCAGCCGATATCTGATTGGGCCAAACAAGGTCCGAGACAATTTTGGCCTGTTAAAAGCCCGTGATTTGATTCGCACAATCATGGGCCGGGGTTCATTTCGGGCTGCTGACGGCCCGTTAGTTGTTCGGCACGTTTCAGGCCCAACCTACATCGTGATTGCATGACGGCCCGATTATGTACCGTAATTTTATAGTTTGGCCGGTTTACTGCGAAGACAGTAAAATAACTGCAGCATCATGAATAAGAAACCTAGACTATACAATAAAGAAATTACAGCATATTACATCCACTGGGCATCAAAGTTTGCCACTATGATAATAAAGCACAAGCAGACAGCAGATTACATACACTGGGCATCAAAGATCGCCACCAGTGTAAATAAACACGCCGACAAAATAATATACAAAACCGACAGCACTTCAATAGAGTTCAAGAAAGGATAGCCCTGCTGGGGAGCTGCAGCGCAAGTAGCTGAGCAAGATGATGAGACTGCGCTTGTTCAACACTTAAATCTTCCTCACTCTGAAAGATAAACAAGCAGACAGATGACAGGTTTTGCACATAAAAGTATCAGTGCTGACAATTCATCACATTTCTTACTGACGAATAAAGTGACACAGTTTAAAATTGCATTAACACAATATGGTATTGTTCAGGTCAAGACATGGCAGGAAGTGACATTGTGAAGGAGTTGGCAGCTTCACGACACCACTGGATTATAGATCAAGAACTCATAAGTATCAATGGTTAGTGTGATGTCAATTTATCCCATTTCAGATTGGCAAATAAAGAGACTGTTTAAATAATACTCCCTCCGTCCGGAATTACTTGTCATCAAAATGGATGTGTCTAGAACTAAAATACATCTAGATACATCCATTTCAATGACAAGTATTTTTGGACGGAGGGAGTAGTAGAATGATATGACACTGTTCATAGTTAAGACATTGCAGAATATGACATTGTGATGTAGTGGGTAGGTTCACCACACCACTGGATTACGGATGAAGAACAGAAGCATACATGCAGTGCAAAAGAAGATCACTTGCTCTGTATACTTTAATTTACATGGTATGAATAAGGAACTTGGTTATACAACTGAAAACTTAAATTAAGAAAGGACAAACTTTTGTTTATGAACTACTCCCTCCGTTCTAAAATAGATGACCCAACTTTATACTAACTTCAGTACAAAATTGGGTCATCTATTTTGGAACGGAGGGAGTACATAATAAACTTTAAACATGCAATTTGATGCAAACACCAAAAATAAACAGCTGTTGCAGTCATGCCTAACCAAATATATACAACAAAGTTTGAAGGCTTGAGATGGATAAACTTACATTATTGGTGAATACATGCTCTATAAAGGCCTTGTCCATGCCGATGGGGGGGGGGCAATTCAAGAAGTTTACCATAGAATCTTCTTCATAAGCATTGCCTTTATTCTACATTTTGTTAAGAGTAAATATAGTTGTGATAATATACGAAAAAATGGAGAATATTTAAGATAAGATGAAGAGTGATGCTACATAACCAAGTAGCTATAAATGTAAGTGCAGTGATACAGGCAAAAGGTACATCCAAGAGCAATGCACAGCTAAACTTCTTCAGTACCAACCTTATGGTAAGAGTAAATATAGATCTGATGTGTAGAAAATGGAGGGCAAAGGAAAATAAGCTGCAGAGTGATGGTACATGAACAACTACCTGTCATTATAAGTACACTGATAAAGGACAACATGTACTTACAAGAACAATGCAGAGCTAAAAAAACATTGGCATTGGATACTAAAGAATTTGGAGCGAACAATTGATAAGCAAGCTATCATGCATACTGCTGTCACATAATGAACCAGGTATGTATGCAAGTACAGTGATACAGGACAATAGGTACTAACAAGAGCAAAGCAGCAGGCATCATATTTGTGATATCCTGTCGTTCTTTTCAAACCAGAATTCTTCTTCGAGCAGATTTCCTGCAAACAAGATCCGTAAGGAACATGCGGAAAAGTAGAAGTTCAAATTGTCATGTGATTTCATAGACAGTACCTCATCCTGGGAACGAGACCAATGCATAACAATGTTTTTCCATTCAATGTCTTCTAAATTTAGCACAAGAGACTTCATCGGAAATTCGTTTATAGATTTGCCACCAAAGTGTGATTTCCTCAGGTAACACCGATACTGCTGCAATGCTTCCTTGAAAAGCACAAGCAAGCTTTCCTCGTCATGACTATCCAGATTGACCCTCGCCTAGTTACAACAATGTAATGTAAATCATTGTTGTGTTCAATCAGCAGAAAACAGGAAAATAATAACCATGAATAATAGCAACAGGAAGATGTGAAAATGGTGTTTGTCTTCACAATAATCTTCTCATGATGGGAATATATGCACGTAGTCCCTAACAACATTGAAAGCATTGTCTTTTAAACTGGGAATAAATGGAATGGGGTTCCAATCTGCAGGAATTGGCCGTCTCTGCAGTTGGGATAGGTCTTCGGCCGGTGGACTTGCTGTACTTTTTGCTGGAGTGGGATTTTTCTGTGGTACAGCTGGTGCTATGGCAAATGAAATTGGTATACCTTTTGCTGGAGTGCAGGTCCTGTGTGGTGGGGCTGGTGGTGTGGCCAGTGAAGTATGGGTACAGTCTACTGGAGTCGGTCCTACGTTTTGTGTCACAGCTCTATCGAACATGGTAAAGAAGAGCAGGCAAATTTTGGATAATAAAATGACACATGATGAACCAGGGCGCATTAAGAATGCAACTCCCAGCTGTCTCTCGACCATTTCAAGCGGTTGGATGAAGATCCTACGTCTCCTAACCCTTCTTCTTCCTCGTCTGTGATTCTTCCCATACAGAACACCGCACGGGCCGCCGGCCGGACCACCGGCCCCCACCGCGTGTGTTCCTCCGCCACCCCACCCCCACCCGCGTCGAGTTTTCTTTGTTCGGCGAGGCCCCACAACCACCCGAGCCCCTTGGATCGCACCGGCGAACTCCGGCCAGCTCTGAAAAATCGACTGACCCAATTTTGAAATTTAGTCTACTGTGATTTAACTAGTGTGGAATATAAAAGGGGAAAACCATGAGCATTTGGAGTATAGTGTTGAGCGTGCCATGGCCGATCTGAAGGTGCAAACCGGACAAAGGCAACTTCGCAACCAAGACAAGAAATCAGAGTAAAGCAGTGGCGATCTATTTTCTTGCTGCGATAAAAAAGTTGAGGAGATACGAAAGAGTACCGCCTCTGGTGCGGCGCCGTGCACTCATATGGTGAGAATTTGACGGTGCTGCGGTAGCGATGGCTGTCGGCGGCGTGGAAGCAGATCTAGGAGGGTAGACGGTGGCGGCGGGGCGCGGTGGACGAGATGGTCGTAGGAGCGGCGCCGGCAAGGTGGACGACAGCGGGGATGAAGCGAGAGGACGGGATGCAAGGATCCCGGCCCGAAGGCATGGATGAGAGAGGTTGATCTCTTGTAATGGACGGTGGCGTCGGGGTATCAGCTCCGGCATGGTGGAGGAGGACGGCGGTGGATGGGGTGGCGGACGGCGGCGGACGGAGGAGGGTGGGGTGGAGAGGGTGTTTTGGCGCCCACGGTGTACGAATGGGGAAAAGGGAGGTAGAGAGGAAGGGGGGAACCATGTAGTCAGGGCGCGCTTGTCTCAAATGCGAGGAAATTTACAAACTTAGCCCCCGTTTCAAATTTCTACTACATCACAGCAACATTAGTCGGTTGGGGATAGGACGGTAATCTCGCATACACCGAATATTTGCCGATGAGAGTTTGTTTTTGGCGCCCACCGTGTATGAATATGAATCGGGGAGGGAGTCGATTTCGGCCGAGGGCACACTGTGTTTTGGCGCCCACCGTGTATGAATCCGGGTGAGAGGCGGTTACGTCACGTTTGGGTGAAATTACAAACCTGCCCCTATCGAAACCTATAGAAATCCAGCAGATAGGCTTTGCGCGACAGGGATAGGCAGTAGTGATTTCCATCTAGCAGATTTTGGTTTCGGGCGGTTACTGCGACTTTCCCCGCTTCGTTCAAATTTTGCACAGTGCACGTTTACCGTGCCAACTCAATTCGAATCTCGTTTGTATTCTACTATTTTTTTTCGGGCAGGATCCATTTTCAATTGGAATTACATTCTATATACATCATTTTTTTACATATATACTTTCAAAAGCACAACAAAGAATTCTGCTCCTTTATATGTATAATATGATTTACAAATACAACGATCTCGAATTCTTAAGGTTGAATTCGAAAAAAAGTTAACCAAATTATGTTCTACTAAAATGTATGGATCAGTAATATCTACATATTAAATAACATAGATGTGCGTTAATTCATATGAGTATGCATGTTTGATAGATCAATTTTGGTTCGAGTATGGATTACATGTGTCATCATCTCGAATTCAAATGTTTGAATCCCTTTTTTGTTCACTCCTTTCACGCCCATCTCTCTCGCACGCATGCTCCTTCAGGTAGCCATCACTCTCTTTTCTCCAGCTCACCCGCACGCTCACTTCATGTTTCTCCTATCCTCGCAAACATGGTCTCTCGACGTCTCCCTTGAGAAGTGTCACACTCTCCCTATCATTATACATTACACGGTTTTCATTATCTCTCACGTCTCTACTGTTCTCTAGTATCACTCGGTATCTAAGCTTTCTTTTTCACCGCCACACACACAGTCTCCACTCGTCTTTCACTTTGTCTTTCTCTCTATGGGATTCTCTCACACACCCTATATGTCTCTACATATGACTCATACCACTAAAATTACTCTCTCTCTCTCTCTCTCTCTCTCTCTCCTGTAGACACAACATTTGTAGCGGTCTCCTTTTCGTCTCCATCCCAGACTGACACCGATCAGACAACCCCGACTATCGTCTCCTCTCTCTCTCTCACAGACACACACACAACTCCTGCTTCCACCCCCCTTCCCGACTACCGTCTCTCTCTCTCACACACAAAACTCTCGCTTTCGCACCCCGACTCGTATTTCTCTCACAAGCATTTATCAACTAGCTAGCCTCTAGATAGGTTTATACACCCGCACACTCATGCTTCCACCATCGCATACATGTCTCTCTCTCGCTCCTTGTATCTATGTAGCTTTTTCTTCCCTTCTTGAGACACGCCCTCTCGACCGTGCACACACACACTATCGCCTCATTTTAAGCTGATACCTATCGCACACACACTACTTGTGTCTTTGTCACACATGCACTCCGTCCTCCTCCACTCTCCCTCTCTCTCACACACACATGGGCTTTTTGCAACAACTAGCAAGATGCCATGCGTTGCACGAAACATCAAGATGCATTTGTATGAGTAGTTTATCTTGTGGGGGAAAAGGATGAACGAGGGAAGACCTTATTTGCAAATGTGGAGAGGGGTGTGGGTATCTTTTTGCAAAATTGCCATAGTTTCCTTCCTATCCATCAGATATAGATCAGACAGCCTATATTGCAGGATGGCAGGCACACGATCATCACCGACAATGCTTTTTATAAGAGTAGGGATAAAAAATAGAGTTGGTGATGATGGTGGGCCTGCCATCCTGCAATGTAGGTCGTCCGATTTTATCTGACGGATAGGAAGGAAAATATGGCAATTTACCCACACTCTTCACCACATTTGCAGATAAGGCCTTCCCTCGTTCATCCTTTTCTCCCACGAGATTTTGATGTTCCGTGCAACGCACGAGCATCTTGCTAGTAAGAGTAGAAATTAGACATATACCACTTCTCGAATCTTGAAACCAACAACATGCCTCCCTTATCTCATCAAAACCGCCAAAGCAATATATTTTGAGTGAAACATAACATATTTTTAGTGATATACGTATTTCAAAACTAGACTTTTTTTTCTATCAAATCGGTGAATATGTATTAATCTACTTTGATCGTGTGGCAACGCATTGGCACATTGCTAGTAGTTATTATATTTTTTTGGACACCAGACAAACAGTGGAGTACATATACGAAGAGAAGAGGCGCACGCACGCAGTTGGCCTCTCGCTGTCTCGCACAGATGAGTGTTACGTAAAGGCAATGTCAACAAATAAACCCTAAAACCCTAGGTGCATGATTACTGCATTCGCGGGTACCGGGTATGTGGTGGAGCACCTTTGTAGGACTTGATGGTCAGGACCACAGGTGAACGACTTGGAAAGCGGTGGCTCGCCAGTTGCCACAGACCGAGTAGCCACGTTTAAAATATCGTTTTTTAGTGGGGTTAAGAGTTCTGATTTTAAATGGCACGTTATAAGTAGTAAGTAGTTTTTAGAATGATTGGTATGGAGCGAAAATGGGATTCATAGTACTACGTACCTCCTTGTCTATGGTTGTATGGGTTTATGTTACGAGATGTTGAACCTGGTAGTTCTAGGGCAAATACTATGGTTTAGATTTAGATGCTGGTTTTCAGTAATCGGAAGGGGAAACCCTTCTTTGATTAAAAAAACTACTACCTCCATTCTGGTTTACTAGTCCCCATCGTACTTTGGGTCAAAGTTTGTCCACGAATTTTACTTGTAAAATGTGAATGGAAAACGAGATTTTGTTATACCCAAACAAAAAAGGACTGGAGGGAGTGATTGCTCTGACACGGACGCGACCTCTCATAGCGCAGGCATTGAACCGGCGCGCCGGCCAAGAGGGCCGCACTCGCTGCAGGCCCGGCTGAGCACGCCTCCTCGCCGCGTGCAACCAGCTTAAGACTGCCCCGCCTGCCTTCATTGAATCCGCGCGTGTGCCGGCAACACGTCCTTCCGCGAGCCGGCAGGCATTTTAGAACACAAAAAATGACTAAAATATAATTAATTTACGCATGGTCTTGACTTGTTGTGCTCGCACTGGTAGCAGGAACTAGTAGAGGTTTTTCTTTATTTATAACTCTCCTCACATTTTTTTTGGCTTTGAAGTGAATCATGGTTGTGGACATTATGTATGAATGTGCAGATATCTGTGAACATGAGTTTGATGTGGAAGTTGGACTTGGAATGTCGGGCTTGCGCGTGAACTATACCATGTCCAATGCTTCGTCTGTTATTGTTTGGAAAGTAATTGCTGTTATTACATGACCCAAAAAAAAACATTTTGTGCCACATCAGTAGATGCACAGACATCACAACAGGCATGCTGACTGGATAAACATTCGAACCTAGCTATTATGAAGGAAATTTTGTATTGAAAACAGTTTTAGATAGCAGGAGATGCCTAGCCTGCTCTGCCTCTGCTAGCTTATTTCTGGCTTCTTCCATCTCTTCTTTGGCTTGGGTGAAGAGAGCATCTGATTGCTCTTTTCGCTTCTTCAGGAACACAGCTACATTCTCAAGGGCTACTGCACGCTTTCTTTCAGCCTTTACTAATGCCACAAGGACACGAACAGCTGACGACTCCACCTGGCTTGTGTGTAATCTAGCATCATTAGGGAACCGGCACCTTGTGTGTAATCCAGCCTCATTTTGGAAACATGATCTCGAGGTTGACCATACTTCCCTCCTCGCAGGAACTGCATCCTGACATGAAGTTACTTCTTTTTTAGATCAATACTCAGAGAAACCTAGATCCATTTAGTAGAAGCCAGATAAACAGAACTCAGAGAAGTGAATTCAAAAGGAAAAGAAATATAAAAACAGACTACATGGTGAGAACACCCACTTCCTACATCAAGTTAAAAACGAAAGCATTAGGACGATTAAGACTCTTCTTATTACACACCGAAGAACACCATGCTTAAGAGAAACAGAAACTACAACATATACACATCGAAGAACACAAGGCTAAACGAAAGTAATTGAAAGGGTGTTACTTACCAAAGCTCGTTTTACAGGTTTGGTGCAGCTCCTCTTTAACTTGCCATGCTCCTTGAAGATGTCCCGGATATCCCGTGTTTGGTCTTCATTGCTCCTCTGCATGTTCACACTCGTGGTTTCAAAATCTCAACATGGCAAGAAAAATACTACTAGTAATACTCGCGCATCTTGTGGGCAACATTAAAGCACTCATCTACCATGTTAGAGCATCTCCAACAGAATCGCAATGCGTGGCGCTTTAAAAAAGTGTTTACAGTGCTGAGATCGAGAAGTAGATACTAGAGAGTAGAGGATAGTTCTCAGCATAGATAGGTACAAAAAAGATAATTCAACTGCTCCTCGTCGTCCGACTGCTCCTCGGTGATGTCCTCCTCTGACGTCTGACTGTAGGTGTGAAGATACCGATCGTTGTCAGATTCCCAGGGTGATGCTGCTCCTAGCCTCATGTTGAATTGAGCACCCGCTTTTCGCCTACGCTTGTCCTCGCGATAGGCGGCTCGCTCCGCCCTCCTCTTATCCCTCTCCGCCCTCCTTTGCGTGTAGAACTCGCGCTCGTTGATGATGTCCTGCGGGAAGTGTTGGTGCCACAGCACAATGGCTTCCTCGTCCATCTCGGTGATGCCGAGACGGTGCTCCCGCCTTCGGTTGTCGCGACGATCCTCGTCGGTGCTAAGCCACAGTAGAGGCGTGAGCTCCTGTGCCCGCTCCCGCGTCGGCACGTTGGGGAAGTTCAATGTTCTATGAGGCCACCGGAGGCACCATGCCGCCGCGTCGTACGCGCGGGCGGCCTCGGTGGTGGTGTCGAAATTTCCTAGGCCGAGGCGCATCCCGCGGAACCGGATCTCGGCGGAGAAGCCGCCGGAGGGTCGTGCGCGGACGCCGCGGTATCCCCAAGTTTCCCGGCGACGCGGCGACATGGTGGCGCGGCGGCGGCAAGGCGAAAAAGAGCGGGGAGAGAGCGGTGGCGAGGCACAGAGTGGTGGCAAGGCACAGAGCGGTGGGAGGGCATTGGATTTTATAAAGCGCGCCGGACGCCGTGCGCCAAAACTAGCGCACGCCCGACCGCTTTTTCCCGTGCGCGCGCGATCCTTTCCCGAAGTCTCTGCTATCTCTACTCTCTTCTCTACGGTTATATTTATTTTATATTTAATATTTAATATTTATCTCTACTTCCTTTATTGTCTACTTTTTTTCTCTATACTTTTTTTCTTGCAATATAGGCCGTCCAATTTATATCTGACAGATAGGAAGGAAACAAATGGGAATTTTGCAAAAAGATACCCATACCCCTCTCCAGATTTGCAAATAAGGCCTTCCCTCGTTCATCCTTTTCTCCCACAATATAAACTACTCATACAAATGCATCTTGATGCATGCAACGCATGGGCATCTTGCTAGTTCTAAAAACCTTTCCATCATTTGCCACACTGCTGGTTGCAAATGAAAAACCTACCCAAGCACAGCGCGATACAGGAGCGACACACAATTTCAAGCTGATATTCTGTTGGACAATGGAGGCTATAACCAATTACTTTTACGGGAACAATAGCACCCAGGAAAATTGAAGGGTAGGTATGAACAAAATTGGAACTGCACATGTACTGCTAAGTGATTCAATACACACATTACCAATCGAGGAGGAGAACGATGGTCGCGGCGGCCTCTGTGAGTCATGGTCGGCAACGAGAGTCAGTTCATTGTCCACGGCGGTGGTACTTCTGCGCTTGGCATCGGCTTTCAGGAAGCAGATCCGAGACAGTGGAAGACGATGCCGGGGAAGAGGCTCCGTCTACGACGACGACGGTGGACCGGCTCAAGTGCAGCGTACGAGGTCGTCGATGAGGCAGATGTGCTGCGGTGGACGAGTGCGCCGATGTAAAGGGGAGGAGCACGAAGGCTGCGGTGCCGTGGAGAAGTCTATTTTGCGGTGGGGATAGAAAATGGGGAGTATTCAGGTGTACTACTCTGGGTGCCGGGGTGGGGCTGGCTGGCTAGGGTGAACCTGAAGTTACGAAAACAGCCCCCTACCAAGCGTTGTACGTAGGCCTATTCCGAAGGCTATGATGGTAACTTCCCACTGCTCGAATCAGGGTCGCGGGAGATTTTCCCGCCGACCTCAAAATTTTGTGACACTGGACTCCCCGTGTGGCGTGTTGAGTGATTCGGCTAAGCAACTAGCGAGTAGTAGTAGTAAACTCTGCATATTAGGTTTGACCGAAGTCAAACTTCCTAAAGTTTGATCAAGTTTATATAAAATATAAACACTTACCATAACAAATATGTATGATGTGGAAGTACATTCAATAATGAATCTAATGGTATTTATTTGTTATTGTATATGTTAATATTTTTTGTTATAAGCTTTCTGAGAGTTTACAAAACTTGACTTTGACCAATGCTAATACGCGGACTTAAATAAAAACGAAGGGAGTACACATTTGTTTTCTTAGTTTGTAGTGAACTAATCATCTGTTGAAATTGTGAAATAAATATATTAGGATATTGACTTCGAATGTCATGGTCTATACAATTCAATAGTTACAATCATTGTCGAATCTCAAGATGTATACAAGGTCTATAGTACTTCACAACATGCTCAAACTCACATAATCCCAGTCAAATGAGAATCTAAATGCATTTCATAGTTATTACTTTGTAGGATGCAACAAAAACAACCAAAACTCTACATCAGCCATTATAGAAGCAACATTTTGACATATCCCATTGTGTGAATGAAACGTGCAGAGAGAGCTTTTGAAGATGGAGCAGATAGGGCGGGAAAGATTGTATGTATGTGGACGAGAGACTAGGAGACAAACCTAACGAGACACACACACACACACACACAGAGAGAGAGAGAGAGAAAGAGAGAGTAAGAAGTTAGGGCCTGTTTGGTTCCA
>NC_057813.1:246672583-246674922 GCF_018294505.1 Triticum aestivum
CCCCCCGCAGCACTTCCAACCATAATTTTTCTTCTACAAATACCCAAATATTCCCCATACACCAGGGGCACACCAAAAATACTTTTCCACCGCCACAAGTTTCTGTCTTTTTGAGATCCCATCTGGGGACCTTTTTCGGTACTCTGCCGAAGGAGGATTCGACCACGGAGAGCTTCTACATCAACCTTGGTGACGTTCTGATGATGTGTGAGTAGTTTACCACAGACCACGGGTCCATAGCTAGTATCTAGATGGCTTCTTCTCTCTCTTTGATCTTCAATACAATGTTCTCCTCGATGTTCTTGGAGATCTATTCGATGTAATCTTCTTTTGCGGTGTGTTTGTTGAGATCCGACGAATGTTGGGTTTATGGTCAGATTATCTATGAATATTATTTAAGTCTTCTCTGAACTCGTTTATGCATGATTTATATATCTTTGTATTTCTTTCCGATCTATTGATTTCATTTGACCAACTAGATTGATTTTTCTTGCAATGGGAGAGGTGCTTTGTAATGGGTTCAATCTTGTGGTGCTTATTCCCAATGACATAAGGGGACATGAGATGCCACTGAGCTCCAATGGGACACTACAAAAAAAAGACACATCCGTGACATTTTGGGCCGAACGAATTTTTTTCTGTCATACATATGACACTTCTATGACAATAATTGTGACACAACCCGGTATCATCATATATGTGGTGGGCTCCTACTTCTATGACAAAAAATCATGATAGAAAATGGGCTTTTCGTCCTGGGCGGGCCGGAGACGCATCTGCATGACATTCTTTGGGCCGTCCATGACGGAAAAATCGTGGTAGAAGCGATGGGTAGGAAAATTTCAGGGAGTTGCCGGTTACGGTGGGAGGTCGGGGGCCGAGCGATGCGCGTTTCTCTCGTACACGTACACGCGTGTGTGTGTGGCGTTGGCTCTAACTGAACCCGAGTGAGGCATTGGGCTCTAAATGAACCCGAGCGATTGCACTGCAGGCCACACGTTACTAAACCCGGGCGGTCGATCGATGGCTGTTAACTGAACCCGATGGAGCGATTCCTTCGCTACTGCTGCTAACTGAAGTCGATCGATTGGATGAACAGTGAGCGTTGCGGGGGGGTTTTGATTAACAGTGAGCGGTGGCGTTGCCTCTGGATGAACAGGACCCCGTGGTGTGGAGGGCTGGATGAACAGTAGACGGTGGAGGGGCGGCCGTGGAGGGGTGGTTGAATAGGACCCCGTGGTGTGGAGGGCTGGATGAACAGTAGACGGTGGAGGGGTGCCCGTGGAGGGGTGGTTGAATAGTAGCCAGTGGAGTAGTGCGCGGTGGAGGCTGGATGAACTGGAGCCCGTGGAGGCTGGAGGAGGTCGACGGTAGCCCGTGGAGGCTGGAGGAGGTCGATGGTGGAGATGAACAGTATCCCGTGGAGTCCCGTTTTGCGGTACGCCACACCCCTCCCGATGAACAGAACCCTCATTTTGACCGTAGGAGTTCCGTTTCCTCCGTTTTGCGGTATGCCACACCCCTCCCGATCAACAGGACCCCCGTTTCGACCGTAGGAGGTCCGTTTCGTCCGTTTTGCGGTATGCCACACCCCTCCCGATCAACAGGAACCCCGTTTCGATCGTAGGAGGTCTGTTTCCTGTGTTTTGCGGTACGCCAGACCCCTCTGGATCAACAGGACCCTATTCCGAACGTGGCCGGTCGAACACAAGGTTGTTTCCTCCGTTCTGCGGTATGCCAGGCCTCGTTTCCATCGCCTGTTCCATCCAAGCCGGTTGGCTCCCACGCGTTCCGTTGCCTCCTGATGAACACGACGCATTCCGTTGCCTTCCCATGAACACGATGCATTTCGTTGCCTCCCCATGAACACGACGCATTCCGTTGCCTCCCCATGAACACGACGCATTCTGTTGCCTCCCCATGAACACGAGCCCTCGCCGTACGTATGCGCGACTAGGCGTTTGAGACCCCGCCCATATGTACACATACGTGGCCATATTTTCTTTCGTGCACCCTGGCCGCTGTACGTATGTGTACATGCTACGTGCGCACCTCTACTACGACACGTGTGCGCCTCTTCATCGACCAGTATGTACGTACACATTCGCGACCAGGATGACAACGGTACGTACGCTTCGACCAGGTGGGTCCCGACTGTCACGCACATCCTTGCCTGCGAAGATGTAGCTGGTGGGTCCCAGCAGTCAGGGGGGCGAATCGTTTTGGTTTTTTTTGCCCGGACGCACTTCCTTGCATGGGAAGGTGTAGCTACTGGGTCCCAGCAGTCAGGGGGGCGAATCATTTTTTTTTGCCCAGACGCACTTCCTTGTGTGCGAAGG
>NC_057813.1:246675171-246683747 GCF_018294505.1 Triticum aestivum
TTTTTGCCCGGACGCACTTCCTTGCGTGCAAAGGTGTAGCTGGTGGGTCCCAGCGGTCGGGGGCGAACCGTTTTTTTGGACGCACTTCCTTGCGTGCGAAGATGTAGCTGGTGGGTCCTAGCAGTTAGCGGGGCAAATCGTTTTTTTTCGGACGCACTTCCTTGTGTGCAAAGATGTAGCTCGTGGGTCCCAGCAGTCAGGGCGCGAATCATTTTTTCACAAAATACGGTGGCCCATCTGTGGGTCCCCACTGTCAGGTGGAGGAATAATTATTTTGCACGTAATAAGGAGGCACTTCCTTGCGGCTGCCGTGGACGCAGCTGTCAGCCTCTCCACGTACAGTCCACGTCCCATGGAAGTCGTTCCTTGACCATGTTGACCATGCCGTGCCGAGAGCACCACGGCGGTGGACGATGGCGAGGCCTAGGAAGGGGACGACGCGGAGCCGGGGAAGACGCGGCAGTGGATGCACACGCGGAAAGGAGTACAAGGGTTCACTGGTTCGGCTGCGCTGTCGTCGCTGCAGAATAACAGGGGGTGTCGGTGAGTGGAGGGATGGCCTGGCCAGCGGTGGGAGTAGTAGGGGGCGGTGAGGCCTCCGCAGCAGCACAGCCGGCCACAAGAGGCAGGAGCAGGCGGCACGACCGGCGCTGCTTTAGGCGGCTAGAGCAAGAAGACCAGAGGTTGAAGAAGCACGACGGCCGTTGGATGGACATCATACGGTCACTGCAGCTAGAATCATTTATATTGACTAAGTTGACAAAGCCCTTGGTACGTCAACTTAGTAGGCCCACAGGTCAGCTTCCGAAATGGTGCACCCCAGATGTCAGGGCGAGGAATCATTTTTTGGGCGGGTGAAGCTAGAATATCCTAGATTGAAGAAGAAGCACGGCATCCATTGGATGGACATCCAACGGCCACTGCTGCTAGAACCGTGTGTTGACTATAAGTTGACAAAGCCTTGCATACGCGTCAACTTAGTAAGGCCAGAAGTGTGTGGCAGAGAACTTATAGCCCATTTGAGATTTGTAAGAATGTGTAGCCCATTTTTGAATTCTAATGGAATTTACTACAACCCATTTATAGTTTGTTAAAAGTACAGACCATTTCAACCAACCGTTCAAAATAGAATTCAATAAAATTTCCCACATTTTGGTGGGATCAGAATATTTTTATCCTGAAATTTCTAGTCAGATTAAATACAATTTCAATATAAATTTATATTACGTAAAAATCCAACGAAACATTGCACTCACAACAATTAATGAAATTAAAAATTTCAATATCCAAAAATAATATTTTATAAAGTAATCGCTGTTTGGTGCATTTTTTATACTTACTACCCAGTTTTTATAATTACATCCCATTTATTATTTCTTAAAACCCATTTTCTTGTTAAGCCTAATGCATCCCTGCTAGGAAAGATTTGCAGCCCAGCGGGGCGGAGAATAACAACTTGACCTTACCTGGGTATTCCTAAAAAAAGTATAGTTGGGCTAGCCATTTTCAGCTTGAAAAAAATTAATATCTGGGCTGGTATCTGGCCTGGGCTAGACGGGCCACAGCCCGCCCAATTAATACCTGTAGCGATGTTTTCATTGTTGTTCAGAGGAGAAAAATTAATATCTGGGGTAAACATCGAAAAACTCTGAAGTGCGCACACCTCAAAAACACAAATACTGCTCGAGCTGCTTGGTCCCAGCTATCGGCCGCTTCTTGTGCAATTCTCTCGTTTATTGACTACTCCCTCATTTCCGGTTTATAATGCTCAATTCAAAAATCTCACCAATCAAGGTAGATGGCGAGTGGTGGAATACTTTTTGTAGTTTTGCAAAAGCACCTAATTAATGTTCTTGTTATCCTCAAAAAATTATGTTTATCAATGCATTAATTGCAATGCATGCATGCATAAAGTACATGCATTGGTAAATTTTCTCTTAATACTTTCATGCAATGATTTAATGCACCTTGGAATCTGAACATGTGATGGAAAACAACCAAATTGAGCCTTATAAAATGGAAAAACTAAAATTTTGAGATAAGCCGTATAAACCGGAAAGGAGGGAGTACATAGGTTGACAATGATGTGGGACCGTGATGCCAGGAATCCAGGAGGAAGCAAAATAAATTATAGTTATATATATATATATATATATATATATATAATAAGGAGGCACTTGCGTACGTGAGGCTATGGACCTGGTGGGTCCCCATTGTCATCCTATCCAAGTAAAGTCATCTCCTCGCCCGCACGCGCTTTCTGCCCGAAACAGTCAGCGCCGGCCGCCCCGCTTCCCGGTGCAGGTGATTGCTTCGCCTTCAAACAACACAAGTGCCATCTGTCCATCCATCTGCCGCACACATTAATGATACACGGTTGCCGAGGCGGCTACTCTGGCACCACACGTCTGTCCCTCCGCCCGCCCACCATTGCTATATAAACTGTTGCGCTGGCCATAGCCGCAGTCATCCGGATCCATTCCATTTCTCCTGTCCACACCACTACTGCCCACCATGGCTTCCTCGCGCTCCAACGCTCTTCAGGACGGGCAGACGACGGACCACAAGGAGATGGCAGCCATTGCTGCCGACCGGCTGGCAGGCAGGAAGCCGGAGGACGACGACGTCCCAATGGAGAATATGGTAGTCGATGATCCGGCGCCAACCCCCTCCTCCGCGCCATCCTCGCTAGTGCATTGCACCATGACCCTCGGCGAGGCCAGTGCCCAATATATGGACACGGTGAGGCAGATGCGTGAGGAGCAGTTCCGGGAGGCGCAGGCCGACACCACCTACAACCACCATCTCCTCCAGGAGCACCTGCAGGCGGAGGAGCAGATCGCCAAGGAGTGGGCGGAGCAGGAGGCGCTGCTCGACTCATACCGCTCCACCCGCAAGGGCCGCCTCGAGCGCTAGCGGTACCGCATGCGGGTGGCAGAGGCTGCGGCCGCCTATAAAGAGGCTAGCAAAGAGAGCGATGAAGCAGGCGAGGCGCTGTTTGGCGAGACCGAGCACAAGGCAGAGGACAATGCCGGCTCCGATGAGTCCCCGCTCCGCTGGCGTCGATGACGCCCTGCTCCGCCGAGGCCCCGCGGCGCCAACAACGAGGCAGAGGACACCTCCAGCTCCGCTGAGGCCCCGCGGCGCCAACAACGAGGCAGGGGACACCGCCGGCTCCGCCGAGGCCCCACCCCGCCAACAACAAGGCAAAGAACATTGCCGGCTCAGCCAAGGCCCCACCCTGCCGGCAACGTGAGGGAGGATTTCCACCGGTCCGCTGAGGCACGCCTATCGGCAACGAGACAGAGGACATCACCGGCTCCGCCGAGGCCCCACCCCGCTGCCAACGAGGCCGTGCCACATAGAAAATGAGGAAGAGTAGAACACGGTAGGTCGCCGCCGCTCGGGTCCAAGTAAGGCCACTGCTGCTACCCTCCGGTTGAAGCCAAGCTAGGCGGGTTGACCATTGATGGCCGGTTAGCTTCTTGACGACGACGTGGAGTCGGTGAGCTGCGCTGGAGAAGAATGCTGCTTCTACTTAAGTGCTGGTGCAGTTGGCTGACTGACACATGGGCCCAACAAGCCACATGTCAGTTATGCAACTGCACCTGCAGTTAGTCATTGAAGCTTCTGTTCGGCTCAGCAGGACGCAGGTGGGTAGCTTCGGTTAATTAATTATACCTCCAGCGCACCCCTTTTTAGTTTTTTTTTTGAAAAGGGGGATGACCCCCGGCCTCTGCATCTGGGAGATGCATGCGGCCACAAACACCCCTTTTTAGTTGAAGAATGTATGAAATGTAATGAAATCCGGCATGTTTATATGAAATCCGACCATGTATAAATGAATTTATTTCGATTAGTTCGAATTCCTGTATCACTGGCATTGGATGAACATGCAAAACAATACATACTAGCATTATTCCCAGGGTGATCACCACGTTTGCAGCAGTTTCACATGTACTCCCTCCGGTCCTTTCTAGTCTGCATTCAAGTTTTGTCTGCAGTCAAAGTATCTCTACTTTGACCAATCTTATACAAAAAAGTATGCACTTTCACAATGTGCAAAGTAAAAAGGAACAGAAGGAGTACAAAGAGTTTGAGCAGCTTTTTAGCGTTTCTGTACATTGCAATCAAACACACAGGCCTGGCAATTCATAGAGAACATTCAAAACAATCGATGATTATGCATCTCAGCGACTCACATGTCAGAGGCAATATTTACTTCACCACTAAAGAATAAAGAAAAAATTGATCGACGCTGCTGACAGCAAAGGGCGTCCCATTCGAAAATATCAAACGCATATCTTGCTAAAATCGATGAGCAAAATTTGACAAGGTTGTCCCATTCCAAAATACCAAATGCCTGCGATTGTGGAATGGGCAGGGTTTGCCATCAGTTTGGACATTGACATGGCACCTCGTGCTAAATAAACCAGCTGTTCTTTTTGTGCAGTTCCACCAAAATTAACCAAATTCGCGTGTAGCTTGTATGATTTCGCCTTTATATGTTGCAACGCCTTGAACTTATGGGCACCTCCTTTCTTGTGGTGGAAATGAATGATTCGATGTATTCATGAACATTTTGTGCAGTTCCCGTTGAAATCAAGCTGAGCACCCCTGTTTGCACAAATACAAAAAAGTGATTAGTATAAAGCAAATTGTACTATGAATTGACAGTTTCAACAGGCACATGCATGGTCCATGTAGAGAACACTTTTAGAAAAATGGAACTCACTAGAAAGAATCCTAGAACAATATTGTACTCGCGCATCATAGCAAAAAAATGGAGATTTGTCCGTCCTTCTGAGCTAAAGTTAGTTTGGTCTTGTGGGGAGTAATGTAACCATCCTTCAACTGCTCCTTCTGATGAGAAGATATACATGGCTTCTTCATCCTGGCATAATCGAAACTAGTCACTTCATGTACTCCATATTCTTCTTCAGAGGAAGATGATCCTGTTGTGCAAAGACAAGAGGACTACTAAATGCTAGCATCCCTGTTTGCTTGAAAAAAAGGAAAGGAAATATTTAAAACAACACAGATGAAGCACTTCTCAAGGACAATACCACCTTTTCATGACAGTATCTAAACAGTAGCACAACACCAATAGAGATGACAAAGCTCAATCATATGGATGAAATCAGTGGGCGAGTACCAACATTTGTCAGGAGGCTGATTGTGTAGAGCATACAGAAGAAGCACTTCTCCGGAACCATCTGTTGCTATCTACGGGGGTGGCCATGCTTACTATATACTCCTCGATTAGTTTAATGTTTCTAACATTTTCTTGTGTAGTTCCACTAAAATATATGGTATCTTCAAAGAAGATCTCTGTTTGCACAAGTAGAGATAATTACGTATGGCATCAAATCAGTGGCAAAACAATTGCTCGTTCCAGCCATAGCAATAAATTAAGATGCAAAACTATATCATTACTTGTGTCATCACAGTTCCAGTGCTTCAATACAGCACCGGGAGTTGATTTTTGTTTTTCTTCCGCTTATTCTTCCCCTTCATCACTTGGTTCAATAACAGACAAGCTTCGCCTTGAATGTAAGATTTGGCATGTCAATTAGGGAGCACAAGTATAGTACTAAACTTAATTTTCTGATGAAAGTGGTAAAATACAGGCCAGCAGTTGTGAAATATCCTTATCTTACCTCAATGGCATATTATGGTGCACATACAGACTGGAAGTCTTGTCTCCATTTGTGCAGTTCACTAAAATCAAGCAACATTATCGTACAAGTAGCACAACCTATGAAAGCACACTGCAGAAGCATGTGAAAGAAGGCTAGTACGGACCTCTCATGATGCGGAATTCAAACAACTCACAAGAAGAAGATCTTACCCAAATTCTCCTTAATGGATAGGAAGTAAGATCTCCTCTTGTGCAGTTCCACTAAGATCAAGCAATCAAGCAACGTTGTCGGTGTGACATTTTGGTTGAACTACACAGAACACTCTTAAAACAAAAGTGTTTTGTGCAGTGCAACAAAAGGTCACAATGGCAACGAGGTGAAGTAGATAACCCTGTTTACACAGAGGTGCAAAGGAAACAATTAGTGGTCAATAACGGTGTATGACACAGAAGCCAACAAAAAGAAGCATCTACCTTATCTAAATGGGAAAGAAAGCAAGACAGTAGCATTTCTCAAACGGTGGCATTGATTAATATTAACATAGAGATTATATTAACAATAAAATTCGTTAAACATGTAATTTGCTTTTAACCGTGGCATTGCATCAATTTTCCAGCGGCATTATTAGAGGGTGTTTGTTTACAGGGACATTTTGGTGTAGGGACTAAAAAAACTCCGTGTCAGTCACATCTAAGCCAAACAGGAGGGACTTTTAGGGACTAAAAGTGGGCGTTTGGGACTAAAGAAAGAAGACCCCGAGGCAGTCTTTTTGGGACTTTTTCCAATAGTTGCCCCTGCCACGCATCGCACCTTGTTTCTATTAGTTCATTACTAGGGGTATCATGGTCTTTTAGCATGTCATTTAATAACCTCTAGTCCATGTTTAGTCCCTGGAACCAAGTAGGTAGGGACTAGGGAGTTTTTAACCAAACAGGGCCTTAGATTAACAACAGCTAATGAGTTGCACGGGACAGTGGACGCACCAGCACCATGTGCATCTACCGATGTACTGTGGTCATGCACAGTCTGTTGCAACAAAGAACAAACAACCAAGGAGCATATTTCTGTTGGTCCCAGTTTTGTTATCTTTAGACACCTTTCCCTATGTGAGCGCAGCAAATCTAGTCCTACTCAAACTCTACACCCTTGTCCCTTCCTTTCCTTTTTGAACTAGTACTTTCGCCCCTTCCTTTCCTCTTTGAACCACGTCCTAGATTTATGCGATACAACTTTCCCCACTACTTTCCCTCATTCCTTTCCTCTTAGAACCATGTCCTATATTCATGCTATACAACTTTCCCCCTTCATTTCCTCTTTGAACCACGTCCTAGATTCATGCTATATACAACTTTTCCCACTACTTTCCCCCACTCCTTTCCTCTTTGAACCACGTCCTGGATTCATGGTATACATGCAGCTAGAGCAATGCATGTGGAGTAAGTAAAAATATACCTTAAGGTTCTTGGGGCGTGGTTTGCTGGGCGACGGGACAGCGGCGATGAAGAAGGGGTCGGAGGCCCTCCCACGTCGCTGCAAGGTGGAAAGTGAACAACTGCGCCGATAGTGGATTCCCTCCCTCGCCGAAGGCGACAGCATTAAGCCTCCTTCCCTTCCCGGCGGACGGACATGCCGGCTCTTTGAGCAGCAGTGAGGGAAGAGAGAGAGGCCAACGAAGTCTTGTTTAGATCTGGAGAGGGCGAGAGAGTGTGAAGAGAGCAACTACAAGCACTAAGGCTCCAGCGGGAGAGGGCGAGAGAGTGTGAAGAGAGCAACTACAAGCGCTGAGGCTCCAGCATGTATATATATACTGGAGAGAGAGTGTGAAGCGTGCAAACCCTAGAAAACAATTTGACCAGTCAAAGAATCCTCCTAGCAAAAATTATGCTCAAGTGTAGTTATCGAACCCGAGACCTCAAGTTTGATGAGCGAATAGGCTAACCAGCTACACAACCCTCCCGTTATGTTCAACGAGAGGAAAATAACCTTTTATACATTCCTGCATTTGTGTGACAGGCATGCCGTGTTTTTTTGTGTGTGTGGGAGTCATTAGGATTTCAATCATAATCGTGCCATGTGGCTTTGGTGGTAAGACTATCCACAGTGGTGCAGAAATAATGCAGCCTTAGTCACCTTACCTCTCTCCACGTAGTACATTGGGTCCCACCAGTCAGAGGGTGAAACAAACAAATTAATAAGAAAAATTAAAAGCGCTTGCGGTGTATCTTACTACCTCACACATCTCGCTACTGCTCGGGAACACTGTCCAATTGATCCCTCTGTTCGCTCACATACTATTTTAAGTGAATCCTTATTATAACATGCACACAAATTTAGGGCACTTGTATTCGACTTAAGTCAGTGTGCCACCGTATCTCGTATACTTACTACTCCCTCCGTCTAGGTGTAATAAGTCACGTTAGAAGGTGCAACGGGACCAAGGTGCGTGCGTGTGCATGTGTGTGTTTAACAGCATGTGTGTGTTAGAGAGTGCGAGAGATGGTGTGTAGTGTACGATTTTAGCCATGAGAGTCGGTGCATCCTCTCATTTTCGGGCATGTCCAGTAGGGACATTGTGACGCTCGGGTAATTAAGCTACAGTGATCCTCCGCTAATGATGCCACGTCACCACAGTTACTGTTACTAATCTCGGGTTGATTCGAAACCGTTTTAAAAATTCAAATTTAAATTAGTGTCAACAATAAAAGTTTTCAAAAGTTGAAACAAAAATGTTCGGTGGGTGCCGAATACTACAAGGGTAATTATAATAAAGCAAACACATTTTTATAAAATGCCTAAATGATTTAAAATGAAATAAAACAGAAAAGGTAGAATAAATAAAAAAGTAAAAATAAAACAACAGAAACCCCCTACCCCGCTGGGCCAAGTGGCCCAGCTGGCCTCCGCCGCCCGAACGGGCCGGCCCAGCCGCCCCCC
>NC_057813.1:246684083-246685591 GCF_018294505.1 Triticum aestivum
GCTGACTCGCCTCTCCCCTCGATCCAATCGGGCTCGGGCTCGACGCCCCGGTGCTGCCCCGCCGCCACACCGACGCCGCCCGTCCTCACCTCCTCCCCGACCAGCGACCCAGGGCAACGGCGCCCCTCACCGCACGCCCGACGCCGTGCCTCCCCGGATCCCGTCGCCGAAACCACGCCGCTCGCCTCTCCATCATCGACGCGTCCCCGTCCTCCTCCCCGCCGGCCTGCGTCCCCTACGTCGCCGAACCGTCCCCGTCCTCCTCCCCGCCGAACCACATCGAGCCTCGCCGCTTGTTCCCCTGCAACATGGGGTGAGGAAACCCCCTCCTTCTCTCTCTCCCCTCTCTGACCCCGCGCCCGTGGCGTCCTCGCCGGCGCTGTCTGCGCCCTTCCCGGACGCACCAGGGCTTTGCCCTCCTCCCGTCGTTGCTCGCGTTCGCCCTGCCTAAAGTCGTGCCCATCACCGCACGCACCGGCCTTCCCAGCTACGGTGCCCGCCTGCGCCTACCGCGGCCGGCCGGCCGAACACCGTTGCCGCCGTGACCCTGCTCGGCCCCTCATGCCGTCTCGCTCCCGCGCCCCAGCTCCCTTGCTGCTGCTCTCTCCAGCCACGGCCTCACCTAGTGCCTGTTGCCCCGCCGTGGCCTCGCCGCTGCCACGCCGGCGCTGCGCCGGCGTCCTCCCCTCACCGTGGCACTGACTGGCCGCGCCCAGTCCGGGCGCTCGCGCCCCCGCGTCCCCGGGTCCAGGCGCCCGTGCACCCACACCCGATAGCCCACCCGTTTAACCCCCTCTGCCATTGACAACTGGGCCCCATGCCCCCATTAAAAAAAAGAATTAGAAAATTAATTAGAAAAATATTAATTAATTAATTAGATAATTAATTAACTTAATTAAACCGGTTAAATTAACCTAATGACTTAAATAAACTAATTAAACTTGCTCAGTTAGTCTAAGACAATGACGAACGGGCCCCACCTGTCAGTTTGACCGGTCAACAGTCACAATTGACCGCTGATGTCATGCTGATGTCAGCATGCACTGTTCTGAATAATGTCGAATTAAATTAATTGAATAAATTCTAAAAATAATTTAAAACTTTAGAAAATCATATAAAATAAACCGTGGCTCGGATGGAAAAAGTTTGTACATGAAAGTTGCTCAGAACGACAAGACGAATCCGGCTACACCCTCCGTTCGTCCGCCACACACTCCTAGCATAGCGAACATGGAACTTTTCCCCTCCGATTCGTCTGTCCAAAAATGCTAAACCTGGGGAAACATTCCCGGATGTTATCCCCCTTCGCCGGTAACGTGTAGCATCGCGTTAGAACACGTCTAGCTCTGTTTGTTGTCCTGTTATGCTCTTGCTTGCTATGTATTTACTATTTCTTCCCCCCTCTTCTCTTCGGTAGACTCTGAGACTGCCGCTGATGCCACTGTGATCAACTACGTCACCGACGACCCCTCTCTCTAGCCAGAGCAACCAGGCAAGCCCCCCCCCCC
>NC_057813.1:246685820-246692044 GCF_018294505.1 Triticum aestivum
GTGTAGTATGTTACTACTTTCAGTTAATCCTATACTGCTGCATAGCCTGTCCTTGCTACTACTGTTGTTACCTTTACCTGCAATCCTATATGCTTAGTATAGGGTGCTAGTATTCCATCTGTGGCCCTACATTCTTGTCCGTCTGCCGTGCTATACTATCGGGCCGTGATCACTCGGGAGGTGATCACGGGTATATACTATACTTTATACATGATACATGTGGAGGCTAAAGTCGGGTCGGCTGGTGGAGCACCCGCGAGTGGATCTTTGAGGCGGAGCGACAGGGCAGGTTGAGACCACCTAGGAGAGAGGTGGGCCTGGCCCTGTTCGGCGTTCGCGGATACTTAACACGCTTAACGAGATCTTGGTATTTGATCTGAGTTGGCTACGAGCTTATACGCACTAACCATCTACGCGGGAGTAGTTATGGGTATCCCGACGTCGTGGTATCAGCCGAAGCACTTCAGACGTCAGCGATGGAGCGGCGCGCATCGGATTGGACTGGAACGCCTGGTAGGCTAGGTCTGCTTCCGGCCGCCCTCGCAACGTGCAGGTGTGCTATGGGCGATGGGCCTAGACCCCTGTGCGCTTAGGTTTAGACCGGCGTGCTGGCCTCTCTGTTTTGCCTAGGTGGGGCTGTGATGTGTTGATCTTCCGCGGCCGGGCATGACCCAGGAAAGTGTGTCCGGCCAAATGGGATCGAGCGTGCTGGGTAAGTTGGTGCACCCCTGCAGGGAAGTTAATCTATTCGAATAGTCGTGATCTTCGGTAACAGGACGACTTGGAGTTGTACCTTGACCTTATGACAACTAGAACCGGATACTTAATAAAACACACCCTTCCAAGTTCCACAGACAACCCGGTGATCGCTTTTCCACAGGGCGACAAGAGGAGGATCGCCGGGTAGGATTATGCTACTGCGATGCTATTGGAGATGCTACTTGGAGATGCTACTGGAGATGCTACTTGGAGATGCTACTTGGAGATGCTACTTGGGGGACTCCAATCTACTCTCTTCTACATGCTGCAAGACGGAGGCTGCCAGAAGCGTAGTCTTCGACAGGATTAGCTATCCCCCTCTTATTCTGGCATTCTACAGTTCAGTCCACCGATATGGCCCTTTACACATATACCCATGCATATGTAGTGTAGCTCCTTGCTTGCGAGTACTTTGGATGAGTACTCACGGTTGCTTTTCTCCCTCTTTTCCCCTTTCCCTTCTACATGGTTGTCGCAACCAGATGCTGGAGCCCTGGAGCCAGACGCCACCATCGACGACGACTCCTACTACCCCGGAGGTGCCTACTACTACGTGCAGCCCGCTGACGACGACCAGGAGTAGTTAGAAGGATCCCAGGCAGGAGGCCTGCGCCTCTTTCGATCTGAATCCCAGTTTGTGCTAGCCTTCTTAAGGCAAACTTGTTTAACTTATGTCTGTACTCAGATATTGTTGCTTCCGCTGACTCGTCTATGATCGACCACTTGTATTCGAGCCCTCGAGGCCCCTGGCTTGTATTATGATGCTTGTATGACTTATTTATGTTTTAGAGTTGTGTTCTGATATCTTCCCGTGAGTCCCTGATCTTGATCGTACACATTTGCGTGCATGATTAGTGTACGATTGAATCGGGGGCGTCACAAGTTGGTATCAGAGCCGACTGCCTGTAAGAATCCCCCTTCCACACTCCTTGGCCGAAGTCGAGTCTAGTCACTACAAAACTTCTACTAACATGGCTATGAGCCTTACGGGCCCATGTTGCCATTGGGTGGTATTAGGATCTTTTATTCCTCGTTTATACTCTGGGACTCTGATCTCTCTACTATTCGGGTTAAATGAATTTGCTAACTCTAAGATTAGGATCTCGTGATCGCATCCACCCGGAGAGCCCCTTACTGCAGAGGATCGCCTGCTACACCAGAAGATTCTAAAGATACTCTCTGATGTTCTCTCGAGACTTTGTGCCCATCACTTTTGCTATTCCTGACCACCGATAAATCCGTATGGATAACTACTTACACTTGCCATTCATATGATCATCCCACATTGATCTTGTTATTACAAGATACCCCGAAGTTTTCTCTATTGTTCCGAGAATACTTTGTGCCTACTGCCTAGCAGTTCTTTGCCACATGAATACCCCTTCAAATAAATCCTCGCACTTGTCGAGTATCCGCTCATCCCCAGTTGTTCATGTGTTTCACAAAGGTCTTCAAAATAATATTCGATCTTCTGAAAATCCTTTGGGGCCTTTGGTTCTTGAAATTCTTGCTTGCTTGCATTATGGTTAATCCCATAAGTCTCGTAGTCATATTGACATTCCTTGTCATTATCATTTTGAGTCTGTTGACTCAATATGTTTGCGAATACACGCAATCATCATTGATCCTTATAAATTACTTTTCCGGCTGAGCTGCCATTCTTTTAACTGGAATTGGTTCTCGACCAATCGAATTGTCTTTGATTGTACCCTAAGGCTATTCAACTTATCCACCCCTAATCAGAGCATTGCTTCTGATCCCTTGATTTGGGAATCATAATTCCTTTGCATTTGACAATTGAGTTAGTCAGTTGTTTCTATAATCCGGTGCACTTGCATTCCTTCTTCCTTTGATAGAGTACCGATACCCACACCAGCTCCGTTGTGGACCATCGGTTCCTTTGTTGGATTTTATGTCCTTCATAATTAATCACCTTGTGAGCTCTTTCCCCTCATACATAATGCCTTTGGTACATTGTATCCTCTGCTTGACCAACAATGCTCTACCTTCGAGCTTGTATTAATTACCCTGAAGTTTGTGGTATATGTTCGTAAGATGCCCGGATGGGTTGAACCTATGCCTTCCTTAATATGTGTGAACTCGGAAGATTTCACGAGTCATACTCATCTGGTATTTCACCAGGTAAAACTTTCAACACTAATGCCTTTATCAAAGCGAGAAGTGAATGGAAGATTATACATTGAAGAAGTGGGAGTCGACCTTGAACTTTGTGTTCATGCCCATAGACACGATGTAGATCTTCTCATCGAAGCTTCTTTTAAAAATTAATTATTCCCTTGGTATAAGTTCATCTTATATCTGGGATCTGGCCTTTTTCAATCGTGGTTCCGACCATGTTCTCCTTTAAATACCAATTCTCGTGCAAGTTTAAGCACTTGTCTTCTGCAGAGCAATACCCCAGTCCAACCTCTATTTTGATCTGTCGTCGAGTATTACCCCCTGGTATCTCGAGATTATCATGGAACTGCATAACTTCTTATGAGTTCTTCATCAAGTGCTATGTTCCCACTGATTCCAATTTTTCACGGGCTCTGAATTACTAAACACTCAAAGACACCAATAACTGAACCGAGTCCACACTACGGTTCAACAACCCTTCGGTAAGCTTCTATAAGTACGAGTTTGTACCCGATCACATCATTCCTAGCCTGATCGGCTATATCATTAACATGCTAAATTTTAACTGTGCTACCGGGTCCTTCTCCTCGGAGCACAAAATTCGACGGTGAGCTAATCTTACAATCGATCTTCCTCGTCATACTGTTGGTCCTTGGACAGCAAGCTTGATTTCGAGTTTGTGTCCTACCCATGGTTCCAATAACCTTCCGCTTCATTATTCCTTTGACTTGATGTCATCACTGATTGATTACATCTTCATGAAATCTCTCGACAAATGCGTCGTGATCATCATCAACCTTATGAGCTCTTCCAGGATATCAATTGAGTTCATGATGAGAAATACCATCCTTGCACCTGATGATTTGTGTTACCTTTGACCACTTATTTGCCTTCCGTTCAATACAAACTTGTTCGTGTTTTGAGTTATACATTGAGATCCCTACTATCCAGCATTTGTTCTTTCTTACCTTGGAGTATTACCATATTTTAGTATCAAGGATGTTGTGAGGACTGCTCCACCTCTTAAAGAGTTCTTGGTATAGTGATACTACTCACCATCACCACTCTTTCATGGTCCTCGTGTTGATTCCAACCGGGGTACCAACCAGTGAACGGTGCTGTTTGGATCATGCACTCCTAGCAACCCTATTGCTTTGAAGTTAATAGTCGGCTGTTCATTCTTAGTCTATTGATTATTGAATCACCATTCCGACATTGGTCGTGCAACCCAACCCGTATTTCGGGCGCACCGTTCAACCAATGTTTAATTATGTATGTTTTCCTCGAGCATATCCCATTTTATTGTTTAATCTGACAGATGTTATCCCCTTATCCACATAATTGTGGAGATCCATCTTTTGGATACCTCGTTGAATTATCGCTGAGTCCATCAGCCACCTCATCATCCTCTCCTTGGGTTAATGATGAACTCTTGTTAACGGAAATCACTTCTTAGTTCATTTCCCGAGAATCTTACAGTGTCATCCCGTCAATTTGTGTTGCACCTTTCTTCTCGGGCATCCTGAGCCTGAGGTATCCTGACACCCATCATATCTGAATCTCCATCAGATATGATGGTTGGAACATATTTTCAAGAGTTATAACATTGGTCCTTTGATGACCTGGTAACATGATGTCATGCCTAGCACCACCCCCCCTAGGTGGAGGACCTATTATTGTAGTATCCTTTTTAGCAAGTTTAGCCATTCTTCCCTGAGGAAATTGTAAGACTTATCCTACAAGTTGTTCCTAATGGATCCTTCCTATATCCAAAGTCTGACCTTTTGCTTGAAGACCATGTCAATGCTATCTCGAAGCATGTCTATGGTACTCCAATTTTCAACAAGAACATTTGAAGCCCAATGTTAAATGTTTCCGGCTCAATTATCCAAACACCGCTGTATGGGTAATATCATGAAATTTCTCTCCCCTACCTAAGGAGTTTTCTACATAATATCCTGTCATGGATATCGTGCTCTGCTTGTCCTTGGGAAGGATATACCCCTGATATACGTGTTTAAGCACATTTTCCTTCCCGTTGTTTTTGTTCAAACTTACTTGTAAAATACTTAACCGAGCAGTGGTAATCCCCTGCTTAGGTAAACACCTCAGTGTACCTTCCTGTCTGGTGTAACCCTGTTTCTACTGTTGATGACTTCCGGTAACCGCCGATGGACGAGAACTTTGCCTATTGGTCCGCCTCGTTCAACAAGCAGGAAAATGGTTCTCTTTGTCCCTCGCCCTTGGTACCGACATTGTTGACAACAAAACCGATAGGCTATCCTCTGACATACCTTGTTATCTTGACCGTGCAAATATTAGCGCCTTCCCGCTTTTAACCCACATGGTGGGCCCATAACCCACGGTTCCACAGGATCGAAACCTGACTCTCCTATACAACCCTGTTTCCAATGGTTATTCCCCACGCTTGGCTTCGTATTTAATTCATGGGCCACCTTCCTAGTGCTCTATTATGGTATCTGACGCAATACCTACTCTCGCTACTCTGAGCCCCTTTCTCACTCTGGTTCAGGCCTCGAGCAACTATCTATCCGCTTGGAACCTCTTATTGTACCTTCGTACCTTACTCTTGATGTATTTTATATGTTCAACTAGAGAGATACTCTTATGCTCATTCTTGGGTTAACCCCAGCTTGTTCCCTCATAAGCATTTTTGTCGTAGCCGAGCTGCCCTTATTGATTCGTTAGTACATTGGACATCCTGAATAAAGAATGACGGCTCTATCATGATGACCTGGAGCAGAGAAATGAAGACTTCAACGTAATGGATCCACCTCTTCGAGAAGAGCAACCAAAGACGAGAAGATTCGTTAGAATTTCGTAACCAAATCCCTTCCCCCCTTATAACCGCTCCTAAATCTCGGGACGAGATTTCTTGTAGTGGAGGAGAATTGTGACGTCCGGGTAATTAAGCTACAGTGATCCTTCGCTAATGATGCCACGTCACCACAGTTACTGTTACTAATCTCGGGTTGATTCGAAACCGTTTTAAAAATTCAAATTTAAATTAGTGTCAACAATAAAAGTTTTCAAAAGTTGAAACAAAAATGTTCGGTGGGTGCCGAATACTACAAGGGTAATTAGAATAAAGCAAACACATTTTTATAAAATGCCTAAATGATTTAAAATGAAATAAAACAGAAAAGGTAGAATAAATAAAAAAAGTAAAAATAAAACAACAGAAACCCCCTACCCCGCTGGGCCAAGTGGCCCAGCTGGCCTCCGCCGCCCGAACGGGCCGGCCCAGCCGCCCCCCCGCACTGCCTTATCCCCCCGGGCACCGAAACCCTAACCAACCCGACCGC